>NW_006408532.1:27210664-27212876 GCF_000296735.1 Chrysochloris asiatica | reverse complement strand
TCAAAATATTGTATGATGCAGTAAGCATCAAAAGAAGATGGAAAGAATACACAGAGTCACTGTACCAGAAAGAAACAGTTGATGTTCAACCATTTCAAGAGGTAGCATATGATCAAAAGCCAAAGATACTATAGGAAGAAATCCAACGTACACTGAAGGCTTTGACACAGAACATAGCACCAGATATTGATGGAATACAAATTGAAATATTTCAACAAATTGATGAAGCACGTGAGGCACTCACTGATTCATGCCAAGAAATTTGAAAGACAACTACCTGGCAAACTGACTGAAAGAGATCCATATTTGTGCTAATTCTAAAGAGAAGTGGCCCAACAGAATGCTGGAATCATTGGAAAATATCATTAATATTGCACCCAAGTAAAATCTTGCTAAAGATAATACAACAATGGCAGCAACCATACAGAGAAATTTCCAGAGGTTCAAGCTGAATTCAGAAGAGGACATGGAATGAGGGATATCATTGCTGACATTGGATGGATCTTGGTTGGCTGAAAGCAGAGAATACCAGAAAGATGTTTCCCTGTGCTTTATTGACTATGAAAGGCTTTTGATTGGATCATGACAAGCTATGGACGCACTGCAGAGAATGAGAACTCCAGGACACTTAATTGTGCTCAAGAGGAACCTGTACATAAACCAAAGGGCAGTTGTTCAAACAAAACGACGAATGCCAAATTGTTTAAAATTAGGAAAGGTGTGTGCCAGGATTGGGCTCTTTCACTATACTTATTCAATATGTGCATTGAGCAAATAATCCAAGAAGTTGAATTATATGAATAAAAACATGGCTTCAGGATTGGAGAAAGACTTATTAACAACCTGTGATACACAGATGATACAACCTTGCTTTCTGAAAGTGAAGAAAACTTAAAATACTTACTAATAAAGATCAAAGACCATAGCCTTCAGTATGGGGTACATCTCAATTTAAAGAAAATGAAAGTCCTCACCACTGGACCAGTAAACAATATCCATATAAATGAAGGAAATGTAGAAGTTTTCAAAGACTTCATTTTGCTTGGATCAACCATCAACACTCATGGAAGCAGCAGTCAAGAAATCAAATGACATATTGCATTAGGCAAATCTGCTGCACAAGATCTCTTTAAAGTGTGTTCAACAGCAAAGATTAGTTTGAGTATTAAAATGCACCTGATCCATGCCATGGTATTATCAATAACCTCATATGCATGTGAAACTTGGACAGTGCATAAGGAAGACCGTAGAAGAACTGATGCATTTGAGTTGTAGTGTTGGAGGAGAATATTAAAAGAACCATGACTTTTAAAAGTTCCATGACTGTCAAAAGAACAAACAACCCTGTTTTCAGAGAAGAGCTAGAATGCTCCTTAGAAGCCAGTATGGCCAGACTTATACTTTGGACATATTATCAGGAGGGACCAGTCTCTGGAGAAGGATATCATGTTGGGTAAATTGGAGGGTTGGAAAAAAAGAGGAAGACCCCCAATAAGATGAATTATCACAGTGGAGGCTGCAATAGGCTCAATGTTAGTACAGACTGTGAGGTTGGTGTGTGACCGGGCTGTGTTTCGTTCTGTTGTGCATTATTGGATCGCTATGATTTGGTGCCGACTTTATGGCACTTAGCAACAACAACAAATGGTTTCAAATCAGGAAAAGTAAGTGGCAGCGTTTTATTCTTTGAACATATTAATTCAATTTTTTTGCAGAGTAAATAATCAGAGATTCTGGATTACATGAAGAAGAACATGGGGTCATGACTGAAGGAAGTCATTAACAATACACAATATGTAGATGAAACAATCTTGCTTGCTGGAAGTGAAGAGGACTAAAAGTACTTACTGATATGATCACAAAGTACCTTAATGTAAAGAAAACAAAAATCCTCACAACTATGTCAATAAATAACATCATGAAAAATGGAGAAATGATTGAAATTGCCAAAGACTTCATTTTGTTTCGATCCACAATCAACACTCATGGCAGCAGTAGTCAAGAAATCAAATAATGTATTGCAAATGTGCTGCAAAAGACCCATTTAAAGTATTCAAGAGCAAATATATTAGTTTGAGGACTAAGGAGCACCTGGCCCAACCATGGTATTTCCAATTGCCTCATACACATGAAAAGTTGGGCAATGAATAAGGAAGACCTTAGAAGTATCAATGCACTTGAATTATGGTACTGGAGAAAAATCTTATAAATA
>NW_006408532.1:27209499-27210524 GCF_000296735.1 Chrysochloris asiatica | reverse complement strand
CCCCAATGAGATGGATTGATACAGTGCAACAGCAAAGGGCTCAAATGTAGAAACAATTGTGAGGATGGCACAGAATGGGGCAGTGTTTAGTTTTGTTCTGTTGTTCATAGGTCTCTATGAATCAGAATCGAATCATTGGCAACAAATAATAACAATGTAAAATGAAAAAGTAGACAACACCCTTTGTTCAAAAAGTTGCAAATTTCAACGTGTGTATTGTGGAGTTCTAGAGTCCTAGAGTCCTGGTGTGGTGCTGTGGGTTAATGCACCAGACTGCAAAGTCATTTGAACTGCAAGGGCTGTGGTTCAAGCTCACCAGCTGCTCCTTGGAAACCCTATTCAGGGTCGCTATGGGTCAAAATTGACTGGACAGCACTTTGCAACAATAACAATAACTACAGAGTATTAAACTTAGTGTGTGGTCCTGCTAAATTTGGAACCCTATTTTGGCGTTGTAGGATGAGCACTGGGCTGCTGACTACAAAGTTGTTGGTTCAAACCCACTAGCCACTCCATGGAAATCCTATACAGGGTTGCTATGAGTTGAAACTGACTCGAAGGCACTTTAACAACAACAATAACAACATACAATTGCAAAAGTTGCATGTCCAAGAAGGCGACTGTGGAGTGAGGTGTGTAAGTATTTCTTTTGTAAACTTTAGCTAATTCTCTCATTTACAGCCTTACCTACTCTTGCATTTCTCACTCTTGCATTTTTCATAGCTTTGTCTCCAATTTCCAACTCTTTCAGGTTTCTATGGCAAAAACACTTAGTTTATTCATCCTCTGTCTTTGAGCCTACAAAGTTGTGTCTGACATCTTTCATATATTGTCCTTTCCCCTCCTGTTCTTTGTCTTACGAGTTTTTATCTTTTTTCCCCCCCATAAATCTATTTCCTCTTATTTTACTGGTGTTTTGGGAGGAACTAAAAATAAATACTTGTCTTAAATCTGCCATGTTATAATAAGAATTCTGAATTTTACTTGTGTATTTCTTACTAAACCATTTATCCACCACCAACTTG
>NW_006408532.1:27206203-27208654 GCF_000296735.1 Chrysochloris asiatica | reverse complement strand
GCATGTCAGGCTGCCATAGCTGCAGACCTCAATCTACAGTGTATAACAAGCAATTCAACTTTGTCTTGTAATGCCATGATTTTTCTCTGCTTCTTGGGAGCACTTCCAGCATCACTAATGGCACTTCCTGTGGTTCTCCTGTGTTATCCAAGGTTTACTAAATTCATGGGTTCGCAATGCACTAAACACACACACACACACACAAAAATGTGAGAACTGCAGGAGATCACTTTTTACTGTGACACACAATTTATTAAAGAGACAAACTCCTTATATAGACATGGATACAGTCCCACAGGATTAAAAAAAACACACAAATTTATACTTAGCCATGTATAAGTAGACCCACATGGTTCAAACCTATGTTTTTCAAAGGGCAGCAGTATTATTATTTAACAGACAATCTAAGCAAACAATGCAAATCTAGTTAATAACAAATATCCATTTGTTTTTGTCATCAATCCAAGTTAGTTTTGAGAAAATGCTCTCTGCATTGAAGTATTGATATTATTCAATTATTCAACATTTAGGGAAAGACATTCTTCTAAATTTGTAATCATATGAAATAGATATATAAAGGAAACAGAACAAGATTTGGTAGTTTTGAAATTAAGCAGAATCTCGCAGCTGTCTAGTTCATTGTCTTCATTTTATAGATTAGGAAAATGAAGCCAAAGGAGATTACCAGATTATAAATTCTTGCATCAATAAATCAATGATACATAGAATTTGTTTTATAAGTGTCTTAAAAAATACAGTATAGTTTAAAAATTACACTATAGATGACATGGATTTTATGTGTTATAATTACTTTTATGCAGTGAAATATACAGACAGGTATTCATTTCTCAGATATTTCTATTTTGAGCATTAAAAAAGCAAATAATTTTCAGTGTAAAATTTTGGAGAAAAATTATTAATCTGATAGAAACAAATCAAATAAATACAGTGCATTAAAAAAACAACAACAAGAATCTTTCTTTGTTTAAAAAAGAGTGCACCAGGGAAGGGGTATGGAAGAACAAGGTAGATAGGGGAGCACTTAGGTAGGTTTGCATGGGCTAAATGGGACAGAGGTAAATAGCGATGTATGCTCACCCTTGGAACAATAGGAGTCTGATACAGTGATCGAGGAACAGTTTAAATGGGTAAAAGGAGGGAAATAATGTTAAGATGCTTGACTGTCTTATGATTATGGGTTTGCTTTGCCTACTATTGTAAAATAGACACTTGAGTGGGATAAAAAGGAATATCGGAAAACATGATTACAGAAAGCTTGTAAGCCCGTCTTTGGCCTGTAACAGATTGGAATACCTAAAATATGTTACAGAACTTGCCCAGTGAAAATAGAATTCTTGTAGAAGTCTTTGTAGTATATAGGATCTTAGGTGGAATCCTGATCCCCATCTATAACCTTCTGAGGTGTGACATTCCCACTTGAAAGAACAAGCAGACCATTCTGGAGTAGCTAGTGTAATAGACGATACTTCTTGAAAGAAAAACCAGCAGGAAAAAAACAAAAACAAAAATGTCAGTCTGATTAGCTACTACAAGAACAAGCAGGTTGTTTGCTGGGGAGCCATCAAGGTAAGCAATCAAGTCCCTTCAGGACAAACCCACCTCTAAGACTGAAACTCAAAGGGAACACATCAGCAGGTATGTAAGCTTGCTGGCTACCATGCTGTTTTACTGGTGAGTGGGAGTGGGGGAAAGGCAGTAATGAAGATATGTGTGGAGTTTTACCACATCCATGGACTCCTGTCAACCTGAAGATGAGAGAAAAGAGTAAGGGCTAGTTGGTATTAAGTGTGGTGAGACTAGGGGACCAGTATTTATTGAATATGTTCTCCCTAGAATTGTGTTAAGTCTATGGACAAGGACATAGTCACGGAGAGCTAGAGCTGACAGGGAAGCATCCAGCTGATATGAAGTGAGGGGAGTCACACAAGAATGCCCAAACTTGCAGATAGTACCCATTTGACCTAGCTTCGATGACTTGATGATCAGAACTCGACTAAAGGAAGATAAAGAAATTTGATAAACAAGTGTAAATTGCTGCAATTTGATGAACTTGACCTATACTTATGGATGTAAAAGCTCAAAATACCAATTGAGAGGAAAGGAGTCTTCACATCAAGGATCAATCCCATCCCCTCTGTACACAGGGTTGACAGGGACGGGCAACTTAGATATTGGCTACTTAAAATGGGGGAGCTATAAAGGCACAAAATGACTGGATTACAAGTTTTCAAGAGGGAGTTTAGTTTCAGTGTGTGGGAGTGAAGGTAGAATCCTCACTGAATAGTTTTCATCTTGTCTATCTAGATGGGCCTGGTGAAAGGGGATGAGGATAAGATTCTTATGATTCAATAGTGAATAACTGTTATTATGACTAATTGTGATTGTCACAACTGTAAAGGTAGAAGTTTTATACCATAAAGGAGGGAGTAG
>NW_006408532.1:27160522-27205706 GCF_000296735.1 Chrysochloris asiatica | reverse complement strand
ACGATCCCCATCCTTGTATCTCTTCAAGAAGAATAAAAATTAACTTAATTGGTTTCACCAAAAAAAGAAAAAAAAAAAAAATGAGTACAGCATTGGCAACATCTAACTTAAAAGACATAAGTAAGATCAAAGGACTAAAGTTGGTTCAGTAGTGATGCATGTTAGCTGTCATCAGTTTGTCCCTTAGCTTATGAAACCACACACACAATAGAATAAAATGCTATGTTGTCTTGTACTAGCCCCATGATTGGTTTCAGATTGGATCATTGTGATGCATAAGGTTTTCACTGACTGATTTATAGTTCTTCTTAGTTTGGAAGCTCTGATGAAACCTGTTGAATATTATAGTAACAGGTAAGCTTTCACTGATAGACAGATGATGTCTACACATAAGGTGCATTGGCCATGAACTGAACTTGCATCTTCTGCATAGAAGGCAAAAATTCTACTGCTGAACCATCACTGCAGGTCTTTCAAAGTCTCTGCACCACCCCTAGTGTTCAATGTATGCTTAGATTTGTGGGAACCATAGTAACTAGGGTTCAATGAGCACATGTTCAGCTCTGGCACCTTTAAATGGAGTGGACTTAGGAAGAAGGCTGGCTTGTTTCTTGTCAATGTCTTCTTGTTAACAGACAAATGACTTTAAAAGACAAAAATGAGAGCTTCTAGAGTCATTTGAAAGCAAAACAAAACGAGTAATTTCAGGGGTCATTTGACATCTTTTTGTACTTTTGTCTCACTAAATATGACAAGAAAATTACCAGTATTTATTGAATATCTATGTTCCACCTAGAATTGTACTAAGTGCCTTACCTACATTATTTTATTCAGTTCCTACAGTAGTAACCTTCTTGAAAGGCAGGCATTTATTGGTGCAGGAAATAAAGCTCAGATAGATTAAATTACTTGTCCAACTCAAAGTGAGGGAGCTAGATTCGGAACCCAGTTGTCTCCCACTCCAAAATCCATGTTCCAAGTAGTAATAAAGAGATCATACTTGAGATACAACTGATTAGATTATGTTAATTTACATGCCTTTGTAATATTCATCTTGCTGGTTATATTAATAACTAAATAATTTCCTGATTATACAAAAGAGTGGAAAGAGTTTATTATCTATAATCCCAAAAACCAATTGAGTTGCTCTTAGTCAATTATGACTCATGATGATTCATTCCATGGGTGTCAGAGTAGAATCATGTTTCATAGGGTTTTCAATGTCTGTGACTTTTCAGAAGTAGATTGCCAGACCTTTCTTCCAAGGAGACTCTGGGTGGACTTGACACTCCAATATTTTGAGTAGTTATTGTTAAGTGCCATTGAATCATTTCCGACTCACAGTGACCCTGTATAAGGTTTCTCAGGAGCAGCTGGTGAGTTTGAATAGCCAACCTTGCAGTTCAAACCGACCTTGCGGTCCAGCGCATTATCCTGCAGTGCCACACCAGGACTCCTTTTGAGTAGTCAAGATTTTAGCTGTTTGTGGTACCCAGGGCCACCAAAATATTATCCAAAGAGCTAATTAAACCAAAGACTTATTGTATGAGAACTTTATATAAAGACATTCATAGGCTCTTTGATTCTAGTGACTTACATCTGACCTCTATCTATAGATCATCAAATAAAACATAATGAAAGCTTAAGCTTCATATAAAAATAACTATATCTTAGATTATTATTTATTTTCCTACTCATAGAAGTGTTACCATTCAAGAAACTAAATTAAACTAAAATAAATTCTGAATTCTTACTGCAAGATATAGTACTATTCCCAGAAAAGTAGAATATATTCATTAAACAAAACTTTGTGGTACTGTGGGATAAAGTACTGGACTGCAAGGTCAGTTTGAACCATAAGGTCAGTAGTTCAAATTCACCAGCCACTCCTTGGAAACTTTATACAGGGTCTCGATAAGTCTGAACTGACTGGATGGCACTTAACAACAACAACAACAAAAAAGAAAAGACTGAATAAATATTTTAAATTGTTCTATTCAAGTGCTTATAAAATTTTGAGAAGATTAAAAGCAAACAAACAGACAATGGTGTCCCCCAAAACAGTAGAAGCTTCAAAACTTATCAAGCAAACTACACAGAGCAAAAGATCATCACTGATAAGAAGTAAGGAGAAAATTAACTCCATCTTTTATTTTCTTTCATACTAACTGCTGTTGTTGATAAGCGCTGTCGAGTTGGTTCTGACTCATATAGGGTTTCCAAGGGGCTGTTGGCAGGTTTGAACGCAGACCTTTTAGTTATTGTTGTTGTTAAGTGCCATCGAGTCACTTGTGACCCTCTATAGGGTTTCCAGGGAGCAGTTGGTGGGTTTGAACCACCAACCTTGTGTTTCTCAGTCCAGTGCTTATCCTACAGTGCCACAACAATAAAGGAGAATAAAATATTGATTTAGAGAAAGAACAAATTCATAAACACAAAGAAAAACTATACGAACTACAGGTAGTGCTTTATAAAAGAAAGAAAGAGAGAGAAGGAAGGAATGAAGGAAAAAAGGAGGCAGGGAGGGATGAAAGGAGAGAGAGAGAAAGAAAGAAGAGGAGAGGAGGGTAGAATTTTGACTCCATGACATAGAGAGGATATGTGCACAAATAAGGCTATAACTAAGGGAGTCCTTGGGCAGTGCAAATGGTTAGAAGGATTGCTATGAGATGAAAGGTTGACAGTTAGAGCCCACCCAGTAAGGCCTGGTGATTTATTTCTGAAAATTTGTTGTTAGGTGTCATCGAGTTGATTCCGACTCATAGTGACCCAATGCACTGCCCAGGCCTGCACCAAAAACTCTGTTGAGCACAGACCTACTGACATACACGGAATCACCTCAACAGCAACTGGCTTGTTTATTCATTTTAGCAAAGGGAACTGCAGCAAAGCCAGAGCACTTAGTACTGACTTAGGAAAAACTCTCTATAAACCTTAAAACCAGATGTCCTCTTGTCAATCCTAAACTTTGGCTAAGGTTTGGTGGCTATGTTAACCTTTGGTGTAATAAATATAACAAAAATTTATCATTTTAATCATTTGAAATGTACAATTCTGTGATATTAATTACATTCAAAGAAGCTTTGGTAGTATAGTGGTTACGAGTCAGGCTGCTAACCTCACAGTCAGTTTGAAACTACCAGTGGTTCTGTGGGAGAAAGATGAGGCTTTCTGCTCCCATAAAGATTTACAGCCTCGGAAACCCTATGAGTTGGAATCAACTCTACAGCCCACCACCATCACCATCAATTATGATGAACATATGGTATCACCATTATCACTGGTATACTTCCAGAAAGTTCTCATCACACCACGGTAGTGCTTGAGTAGCAACTTCCTATTTCTGCCTTCGTCCAGTCCCTTATCACTAGTAAAATGTCTATTCTAGATACTTTGTGTAATTAAGATCAGACACTATTTGCTTTTTGTGTCACACTCGTTTTGCTCAGCATACACCATGCTATAACAAGGTTCTTCCTTGTTATAGCATGTACGAGAACATCACTTCTTCCCAGGGTTCAATAATTTTCCACAATTAGTCTATCCATTCATCTCAAGATGGATATTTGGGTTGTGTCTACTTTTTCTTTATTGTGAATACTGCTGTAGTGAATATCGGTGGTTAAGTACCTGTTTGAGTTCTTGCTTTCAAGTCTTTTAGGTATATATCTAAGAGTAGAATTGCTGAGTCACGTGGAAATTCTGTTTAATGTTCTGAAAAATTGCTAACTGTTTTCCATAGCAGTTGTGCCATTTTACATTCCCCTCAGTAATGAACATGGAACCAAATTTCTCCACATTTCACCAATACTAGTTATTTTGCAATTTTTCTGATAATAGCCATCCCAGTGGTAGTACACCACAGTTTGTCATACTGTGGTGGCTTGTATGTTGCTGTGATGTTGGGAACTATGCCACCGGCATTTTAAACATCAACAGGGTCACCCATGGTAGACAGCTTTCAGCGGAGCTCCCAGAAGAAGACAAATGAGGAAGAAGGAGAGGCAGCCCACATTCTTGTTATTGTTAGATGCCATCAATTTGGTTCTGATTCATAGCTACTCTGCGGACAACAGAACAAAATATTGCCTAGTCTTGCATCATCCTCATAATTGCTGCTACGTTTGAGCCCATTGTTGCTGCCATGGTACCAATCCATTTTGTTGGGGGTCTCCTTCCACTGACCCTCCACTTTACCAAGCATGATGTCCTTCTCCAGGGACTGGTCCCTCCTGATAATGTGTCTGAAGTATGAGAGATGAAGTCTGGCCATCTTGGCTTCTAAGTACTTCTTTCAGCACAGATTTGTTTGTTCCTCTGGGATTCCATGGTATCTTTAATATTGTGCTCCAACACCTTAACTCAAATGCATCAGTTCTTCTATAGTCTTCCACATTCATTGTTCAACTTTCCCATGCATATGAGGCTATTGAAAATATCATGGCTTGGATCAGGAGCACTTTAGTCCTCAAACTGACATCTTTGCTATTGAACATACTTTAAAGAGATCTTGTGCAGCAGATTTGCCTAATTCAATACAATTGATTTCTTGACTGCTACTTGCATGAGTGTTGGTGGTGGATCCAAGCAAAATGAAGTCTTTGACAATGTCAATCTTTTCTACCTTTGTCAAGATGTTATTTGGTGAGGATTTTTGTTTCCTTTACATTGAGATGCCACCTATACCAAAGGGTGGTGTGGTCTTTAATCTTCATTGATAAGTACTTTAAGTCCTCTTTGCTTTCAGCAAGCAAGGTTGTATTATCAGTAGATTGCAGGTTATTAATGAGTGTTCCTCCAATCCTGATGCCACGTTCTTCTTCATATAATGCAGTTTCTCAGATTGTTTGTTCAATACACAGACTGAATAAGTATGGTGAAAGAATTCAACCCACACATACCTTTCCTGATTTTAAACCATTCAGTAACCCATTGTCCTGTTCAAATCACTGCCTCTTGATCTATGTACAGGTTCCTCATGTGCACAATTAAATGTTCCAGAATACTACTTCTCCACAATATTGTCCATAGCTCATCATGATCCACACAGTCTTAAACCTTTGCATAGTCAATAAAACAGAGGTTAATATCTGCTTTTACCAAAACCCGTGTGATGTCAGCAATGATAACCCTCATTCCACATCTTTGCCTGCATCTGTCTTGAACAGATAGGGAATTGTACTGCAAATTTCCGTTTAATATCAGATCATTTCCTAACAGTGGATTTGGGAGTAAATGTGAAATGACCAAAGGGGATGTAGAAAGCACTGTTGCTGGTTGGTTGGTTATGCAGCACCGAGTCAGTTCCAACTCATAGTGACATTGTATAATGTTGGCGAGGATTTTTAAATCTTTGCAGGAAAAGAAAACCTCATCATTCTCCCACAGAGCAGCTGGTGGGCTCAAACTGCAGACCTTATTTTATAGTTTGCAGTCTAGTGCTTATCAGATGAAGGTCCAAATTACTAATTTATTTGTTGCTTGTACTTTTGGTACAAGTCTTTTAGGTATACATCTAAGAGTAGGATTGCTGGGTCACATGGAAATTCTATGTTTAATGTTCTGAAGAATCTTTTGTCAAAAACAAGGTCTTGAAGCTTTACCCTTTATATTTTCTTCTATGAGTTTTACCATTTTAGTTCTTATGTAATTTGTTTTTAAAAAGGTGGCTTATAGAAAACTATCAACACGTATGGCAGGTTAGCTTAAGAGCTTGTAATGAGAGTAAAATCTCACATGCTTCAGTGTTTTTGACATGCTGAAAGAGGCATGATCCTAGGGATCAGATGTAAAGAATTTTATTTGACACCAAGATTACTTTTCAACTAAAAGGAGGGGAAATCCTCTTAAAAGTATTTTAAACATTTAAAAAATAATAATATAAAAAATAAAAATAAAATCACATTTATGGTGAATGTGTCAAACTAGTAATTAAGAATGACAGCTATTTTCACCATATATTAATAACAATTATTTGTACTCCATAGTAATTTATAAAAACTACCTTTTTTTTCACTGTGAGAAGAAGCACCCAGAATAACTGAAAGGAAACAATAACTTATTCTGATTGGAAGAATTAGGGGAAGGTGAAATTTGGATTTCTGAGTACCTGGAATCAAACTGCCACCAGCCAGTCATCCCTGGTCTTAGCCTAGGAATATTTTAGCTGCCTTGGAATCCCTGAAGTCCAGTTTCAACAAGACTTAACTCTCTAAAGTGTGTGAAGATAGTGATAGCATAGTCTAGCAGTTTGAAAGTTATATGCTCAGGAAATATTTCAAAGGGTGTTAGACGGAATACAGAAGTCTACCGTCTTTATGATGCCAAAGAATCTAAATTTCACAACATGGTATCTTCGTTTGCCAAGGTGTGTACTTTGAAATTCAGTGACCAAAAATTGGTTTCTGCAAACTTCACCCTCCTAATTACCTATAGAGGCAGATGGGGCTCTAAGCACAGCATGGGGTACAGGATTGACTCAGCTTCCCAATGCCAATTTTTCTTTCTAGCTTACCTATAATGCTGTCTATATCCCCTTTGGTTATTTCACATTTGCTCTTAAATCACTGTTAGGAAATGATCTGATATTCCAGTTTAGTGTATGTTTGAGTCAACATGCTGCTGTATCAAGGAAGGCTCATTTCTGACAATAGAAGAAATGACTATTCTTGGCTATAGGAATGCTACTTATCAGCTGTCAAATGAAGAAATGGTTTGTGATGTAAGAAAGTATGCTTTTGGCTTTGTAGTTGCAATATATGGATGACATGAAAAAGTTCTTCATGCTAAAGAAACAATAGTGAGTGTGTCAGTGTCAAACTCTTACAGAGGCTAACTCCACCTGAGAAGCATCTTGGGGCTTATCAATAATATGGCTTAACCTGAAAACCTGGATCTGAGTTTAAAAAGGTGCACACGTGGGAAAAAGGCTGCACTGGAACACTCCACAGGGCATTTCGACACCTGCTCAGTGACTTCTGAACATTTGATTCATATGTTGCTGTCAAGTTGATTCTGACTCATAGTGACCCCATAGGATAGAGTAGAGCTGACCCACAGGATGTTCAAGGCTGTGAGCCTTTATGGAAATAAACTGTCACCTCTTTCTTCAGCAGAGCATCTGGTGGGTTCAAACCACTGACCTTTCTGCTAGCAGTCAAGCTTTTAACCACTGTACCACCAGGGCTCCTTATTGGCTAGCTACTATGCTTCTTTAATTACTCTTTGCGAAGTAACTGCATTTCCATTGAATTGGTGTTACTTAATGGGTAGAATCATTTTAATCCATACTTTCTCTGTTGTTTTTGTTAAGAACCATTGGGTTGATTCTGACTCATAGGGGTTCCAAGGATGGCTGGTGGGTTTGTAAAATGCGGTACTTTATCTACGAGGAGTGTTTAGGAGTTCTTCAAAGATCATCCTTCTCATTTCTCTCACTGATGAGAATCTCTTACTTAAGATACATTTGCTGAAGACAAATTGCTCATTGTTTACTCCTTCCTTAATTAGGAAGAAAATGGTGCTCTCTCCAGCACCCTCTGTTGAGAACCAGTGGCTCTCTTGGGCAGGCCCTACGATGCCCCAGTGCCAGTTCTTTTTCTAGATGCATGGTTCACATTTGGTACAAGGGGAACACTCACTCGTTCCTTGCCCTGAGCAAACCTAAGAATGAGCCACCAAAAGCAGGTTTGTTTCTTTTCTCCGCAGTTGAATTGGAAAGCAAGCCTATCTCCAGACCTTTGGCTATTCCAATAGACACCAGTCATCTGTGTTTAAAACTCTCTGCATGGTACCCTTGAAACTATGTAAGGGGCAGCGTTGGAAGGGGCAAGCTGTTTTGATTCTTTCCTGTAGAAAGGACTCAAAGCACAGGCATAACTCTAAATACATCCTTTCCTGTAATTTCCCACTTCAGATCTTTTTATTCCTTTATGTTAATGAGTGGTCTAAGAGTTGTTGAACTCAGTTTTCTGAAACTTCCCATGACACTGAGGCATCTGGGATGAGAAACTTACTTAGAATATATTAGTCATTTAATTAAGATATCTCAGCTGAGAACCTTCCTTTAGAAAACATGTGACATTTCTAAATAGGCAAATCTAATGTCCATAAAGGCTGAGATGCCAGTCAGAGAGAATATGGACAATATGTCCCCACTCTATTGTTTGCTACGTCAGCTACCAAGATCCTGATGCTCACCTGATGTGTCATATCTCAGTACTTCATCCACAGGAGATGCTGCTCAATCCACCAAATAAACAATTCTTGTAGTGATAAGGTGAGAACTCTGCAGTCCTCAAATGATTACTATGAACCTCATCTCATGATTTCTCTTCAATACCTTGTCAGTGGAGAAATGGTGGGATCTGCAGGAATAAGATACATGGTCACTCAAAATCTTGTGACACATAAAACACTCGACCGCAAGGTCAGTTTGAACTGCAAGGTTAGTGTGAACCACAAGGTTGGCAGTTCAAATCACCAGCCGCTCTTCAGAAACCCTATACAGGGCATCGTAAAGACAGTAGACTTCTGTATTCAGTCTAACACCATTTGAAATAGTTCCTGAGCATATAACTTTCAAACTGCTAGACTATGCTTTCACTATCTTCACACACTTTAGAGTTAAGTCTTGTTGAAACTGGACTTCAGGGATTCGAAGGCAGTGAAAACATTCCTAGGGTAAGGCTGAAATGAATGTAGTAAATGGTAAGGTGGAGGTGCCTCAGGCAGTGTGACCTTGAAGGAGCTTCAATGGAGCTCCTAGAATGTCTTGGAGCACTGCTCAAAAACTACCACTACGTGACCTACACCTATAAACACAGTAGCTCAAAAGAAGAAACAAATCCCTCCACACAAAAGGTAGACAGGGATGGGCAACTTGGGCATTGGCTACCCAAAATGGAAGGAGGGATACAAAGGTAAGAAGTGACTGGCTTACAAGCTTTCAAGAGGGAACCTAGATCCAAAGGGCATGGAGGAAGGTAGAGTCTCCATTGAATAGTATCCAGCCTGTCCAGGAAGGGCTGATGAAAGGAAATACAGATGGGTCTCTTGTGATGCAATAGTGAATAATTGTTATCAGGACTGATTGTGAGGGTTGGAAATCTAAGGTGGACATTTTGTAGCAAGGAGGGGAGTGATTAACTTTTCAGTCTAGGAGCGAAGGACCCTAGGACCATCAATGGAGAAAAGCGGAGAGCAGGATCCTACCCAGAGAAGCAGTGAGGCCTGAGATGGAGGCAGGGAAGACGACGTCAAGAGATGGAGTGGCTGGGGACTTGGGATCCCGAGAGGGAAAGAGGCTGAGGACTGTGGTGAGGGGGGTGCAGGCTTACAGGGTATACCCTTTGGTTGAGTGAGGATGCATGGACAGGATGGTAACTATGCCAATGAAACAATAGATGATAGGATGAATGTAAAACTAATGTTCTCCCATGTAGACTATCACACAATTCACAATAAAACATTTATTTAAAAAACAAAAACAAAAAACTACCACTATTGTTGAACATCTTCTTCCCATCCTACCTGCCCATATAATTTGGTAGACAGAATCAATGCTGATGGAACAAATTATTAAAACCTAACGTTTACCTGATTCTGACGTTTAAGAGGGTACTGGTAAGTCAAGATATGTATTCCAGATCTACGGAAAGATGAAATTTTTGGCTTGGGTTTGTCTCTGGTTGGAAAGAAATGCAAGGAGAACAAAAGTACAGAAGATGCCTGGCAAATAAATCTCCATTCTGCAGTTGCCAGTCTGGCTTCCTTCCGTCTTCACCTTTTAGAAGACATATGTCTCTCCTCCAGGGGAATGAGGAGGAGAAAAATTCCTTCTGCTACTTCAGGCGGGACAATTTGTTCCTTTAGCATCAGAAAATGGTGACACACCATTCTAATTGCTTGTTCCGGTTTGCTCATTGGTGCCTTATTTAAGGCAATCATTTCAACTTGCAGTCAGTTGGTTTTTTTTTTTCTCTACAAATGGATTTGAGGAAACTTTATTCATTTTCCTTTAAAAATCCCTCAGTACACTGATCTGCAACTTTCAGTGGGGCCAGGGAATACCAGATATTGATTATTAATCAAACCATCCTCCGAAAATAGAAAATAAATTAACATTTTGTAGAGTTCCATCAACTTCAAGGAGCTCTGGTAGCATAGTGGTTACAAGTCAGGTTGCTAACCTCAAGGTCAGCAGTTCGAAACTACTAACCATTCTGTGGAAGAAAGTTGAGGTAAAGATTTGCAGCCTTGGTAACCCTATACAGGGTCACTATGAGTTGGAACCGACTCCAAGGCACACTACCACCACCACCAACTTTATTTTAAAAGGAGCATGGCTATGTGAATAATGGGGATATGATAAAAAGATTTTTTTCTTTTTTTAATGTAAAACCAATATTCTCCCATGTTGCAAAGGAACCCAGAAGAGAAGTGCAAGCATAAAACCAAGATTAAAAGCTTCTTTAGGAAACTTGCCAATGCTCCTTTCCTATCCAACATGACAATCTCCCTTTTCACAATTATCTCATAGGATTAAGTCACAGAGGATAAACTCCTTGAATTTACTTTCCAGAAAACAATTGTTAGAAGGTTCTAAAACTGATTCTTAATTCTTTGACTAGAATGTTGTTGTTGTTGTTAAGTGCCGTCGAGTCGGTTTGACTAGAATGGCAGGGAGAAATGTTACCTTTCCTTTATCAGAAGAATCTCAGAAGCCTTCTGGGAGAAACACATTTGGAAGAGGTGTTAGAACTTTGACTGCATGCTCTGTATTCTATTGTTGTTGTTCCTAAATAATAATAATAATGAAAGTGTTCAACTCAGTGAATTTAGAGATACTTCTCGGAGAAAATTCTCTGCAACTCTGAGAGTAACAGAGACGAGAAAAAGGCAAATATCTTATTTGTATTAAAAAGATGCCTCTGTAATAGCAGAGTCAAATCCAGGATTTGTGTGTTTTAAAATTGGTGGGAATAGGCAGCAAGATGTGCATTTAACTCTTGTCTGACTCCCAAGTCTGTATTTATGCACGTGGACCAGGTGGCCACATGTGCCTAGGCATGGCACTATGCAGTTTGTCACATTCACAGACACAGATTTTATGCTGGCAAGTCTACGTATCAGCCAATGTCAAGTTTTCACATTCAGAGTGGCACCAGAAATTTAGTGTTTAAATTCAGACGTGCCATATACCTTCAGAAATTTCATCTTCTCAGGTTGTTACATCTAGACTCACACATTTAAGAAGAACTTAAAATTGAAATTGGTTTTTCCATCACATCCGCATTTTTTTCTCATTTTGACTTTTACTTTGAAAAAGGCAGGCACAATATACATACAGAAAGCAATGGATGAGATACATGAAATAAATGTAATTCACTTTAATATTAGACATACAGACTAATCCTTGGGTAGTAAAAAGTTAACATGCTTGGCTACTAATTAAAAGGTGGAGGCCTGAGACCACACATATGTATCTAAGAAGAAAGGTCTGGCATCTACTTCCAAAAAAATCAGATAGGAGATGTAAGTTAGTTTTAATCTCACACACAATGGAAGCCTCCCTAAATTTGGGTGGACTCCCTAGCATCGGCAATGGATCCTTTATGTCCAAAAATCTCAATAAAAAATGAACTCCCTCTAAAACTAAAATGTCACTTCCAGCATTAGAATATTAATTTATTTTTTTGGAAACAAAACAAAACAAATAGTCTCTTTCTTTGATATTACTCTAAGGATTTTAATTATATAGGCTCACTTCATGCAAAAAGAAACTCAGGGTTTAGATGTTATTGTTAGGTGCCATTGAATTGGTTCCAGGTCATAACAACTGTATGTACAACAGAACAAAACACTAACTGGTCTTGTGCCATCCTCACAATTGTTAAGCTTGAGCCTGTTGCTGCTACCACTGTACTAATCCATCTTGTTGGGGATCTTCCTCTTTATCACTGACTCTTCACTTAACCTAACATGATATCCTCCTCGAGAAACTGGTCCCTCCTGATAATATCTTCAAAGTATGAAAGGTGAAGTCTTGCCATCCTGACTTCTAAGGAATATTCTGGCTGTACTTGTTCCAACACAGATTTACTTGTTCTAACAGTCCTTAGTGCAGATAGATTGACCAAAGAAAAATGTTTAATAAAACAAATTATTTTAGTAATCAAGTCAAGACCAAACTCATTGCCATCAAGTAGATTCTGACTTATGGTGACTCTGTATAGAGTTTCCAAGACTGTTCATCATTTTAGGAGTTCAAAGCTCATCTTTCTTCTGAGGAGCAACTGGTGGGTTTGAGCTGCTGACCTTGCAGTTACCGGTCCAGTGCTTATCCTACAACACTACTAGGAAACCCAGAGTTCATACAGTATGACTCTCTTGTTCATATAAAACAGATTATCTTGTCATTGATGAGAAAAGAAAATTATCCCATCGAAAATTCTTGGAATGTAACCCCCAAATCAGTTGAGAACACAAAACCTTCTCAACAGCTGCCAGTGCTTACAACCTTCTGATGTGAAAGAAAGTGAAGTCAGTTCTATTAGAGCATCGGTGTTTGTACCAATTTCTCTGTAACGCAGGGATGTTAAACTATTATTTATTGCACTGTTACATGGCCTCGGGAATCTGAAAAGATTTCCACCTCCACTGGGATAAGTTATAGGCTTTTCCAAAATGCCAATTTCTCTGTTTGAAGCAGCACTGGAAGAGAATGCCATGTTCTGATTAAAATGACCTATCCCTACAGGGATCAGAGAAAGAGCTCTTTAGAGCAGGGGTGGGAACATATGACACGCTGGGCGTATAAAGCCCATGAAATAACTTGGTCTGGCCTTGCCAAAGGCAAAGGCAGTTTCAGCCATCACATTAGGAGTGAGTTAATGTAATGTTTTACCAAACATAACAGGCTAATTTTTAAGCTGATAATTTTGTAGGGCCCACAAATGATATTGTAAAATCGGCAGAAAAAAGGTTCCCCACCCCTGCTTTAAAGCAGACGAATTGAAGCATCTGAGTTATGATGTTGGGGGAGAATATTGAAAGTGCCATGGGCTGCCAAAAGAACCAACAAATCCATGTTGGAAGAAGTGCAACCAGAGTGCTCCTTGGAGGCCAGGATGGCCAAACTTCATCTCTCATACTTCAAACATATTATCAGGAAGGACCAGTCACTGAAGAGGAATATCGTGTTTGGTAAGGTGGAGGGTCAGAAGAGAAGAGGAAGACCCCCAGCGAGATGGATTGGCAGGGTGGCAGCGTCAGTGGACTCAAGTGTGGCAACAATTGTGAGGTTGGCCCAGTACCGGGCAGTGTTTCGTTCTGTTGTGCATAGGGTCGCTATGAGTCGGCACCAACTCGCTGGCACCTAACAACAGCAGCAACCCCTGCTTTAAAGGGAACTTACATGAACTCTTCTGGCATTGAAATATTAGGGCCCTGACACTGACTATGTCTTTTATGTAGCAGGGTCACTCATGGGGTTGTTGCTGTTGTTAAGTGCCATCGAGTTAGTTTTGATTCTGTTTAGGGTTTCCAAGAAGTGGCTGGTGAGCTTGAACCTCTGATCTTGCCATTCAAACCGACCCTGCAGTCCAGCACATTAACCCTCAGCACCATACCAGTCGTTGGAGAAGGTTATCATGTTTACAAGGTGGAGGGTCAGAGAAAAAGAAGAAGACCCCCAACGGGATGGATTGGCCAAGTGGCAGCATCGATAGACTCAAGCATGGCAACAGTAGTGAGGTTGGCCCAGGATCGGGCAGTGTTCCATTCTGCTGTGCATAAGGTCACTATGAGTTGGTACCAACTTGATGGCACCTAACAACAACACCATACCAGGATGTAGTTATTGTTGTTATGTGTCTTAGAGTCAGTTCTGATTCATAGCAACCCTGTACAGGGTTTCCAACGTTGTAAATCTTTACAGGAGCAGAAAACCTCATCATTCTCCAGTGGAACAGCTGGTAGTTTCGAACTGCTGACCCTGAGTTTCGCAGCCCAATTCATAACCACTAGGCTACCAGAGCTCCTGGCAGCTCCTAATTGTGATTATACTCTTATCTCTCTCCCTTTTTCCGCCTCTCCCCACACCCTTCCTGACAGAGATGAGCTTAAGAGTATTAAATCTTGAGTTTGATTTTGGAGATTTGGAAACTAATCGTATTAACTCCAACCCAGCAAATTATCACCAAACTTTTGAGTGGTTTGATGACCCCTTGATTTTATATAACGAAAGTGGAGATAATGTTTTGTCAGGAGACATGAAAATTCTAGTTATAGCCTGGGAGTTATATGCCAGAATAAGGAATCCCTTAACTTGCTCTTTCATTAATCCTTTCATTCGACATTCAGTGAACATTTACTGATAGCGTCAAAGGTCCCAGATACTGTACTTGGAATGGGATATTCACAGACTGTAACACTCGGACTATAGAAAGCACACAGTAGGGGACGTTTAATTTAAGAATTGTTATAATAAAGAAGTAACTATAAGATGGAGTCCAAGTGTGGTGCTGTAGGATAAGCACTGGACAGCAAAGTCTGTTGGAAAGAAAAGGTTATGGTTCAAACTTACCAGCTGCTCCTGGGAAACCCTATATAGGGTCACTTTGAGTCAGAACTAATTCAATGGCATTAACAACAACAATAACTGCAAGATAAAAGAAAGCACTTAGAACCTGAAGTCTAGGAAGAGAAAACTCAAAGAAAGACAAACTCAGAGATCTCATTGGAAAAGATGTGCCTTGGTCACAGTATAGCAGACAAGAGTGTTAGTTCAGCCAGACCGGAAGTGCCTGGAGTTGCTGGATGAACAGGAGCCAATCCTTCAGAGGACAGAAGGGAGTGGGTGATCTGCAACAGGAGGCACGGAAATGCAGACCACCCTGAAGTTTGCTCAGGGCCTGGCTTCCAAGTAGAGAGGGCTGTCAGCAGGTCCTCACCAAGACCAGGATGCAAACTCACAGAAGATGGCCTGCAACTCTGGAAAGTCCTCACATTCACTCTGTAACCCCCACAAGAAATTACTGGTAGCCTCTTCCTTCTGTAGCATCCCTCTAGCACCCTCTACTGAGAAAGCACAACATTGTGCCCACTTTACAGGAACAATGTTTCTAGGAATTCCTTTGCTTATCATGGACTATAAATTGAAGGATGTATTTGGATCTGGTCTCTGGGTGGTGAGAATAGTTAAGACTGGGCTGCTAACTAAAAGATTGGAGGTTCAAGTCCATGCAGAGGTACCTCAGAAGAAAGGCCTGGTAATTTAATTTTGAACAATCAACCACTGAAAGCCCTATGCAACACAGTTCCACTCACATACATATGGGGTTGCCATGATTTGGAATCCACAACAATTGCTTTATTTATTGATTTTTTTTAATCCAGAACTGAGAGACAATAGGTTAATAATTGGCACACATCTCTGCCCTCCAACCATCCACTGTTTAACATAAGGTACAGGCAGATAAATAGGCCATTATTAAATAATATGACAGATGTTGTGGCTGAGATAAATGTGGCATGCTCAGGAAAGCTACAGAAGGACCCCTCTGCCAGTCTTGCCTTCAATCTTGCTCCTATTTGTACACAGACCCAACAGCTCAAACCCACCAGCTGCTCCTCATAAACACTACACATAGACACTATGAAGGGGACCTGACTCAAAGGCACTTAAGAAAAACAACTTCTTAATTTAGGCAAAATGGAATTAGAATTATCCTCCAATGAAATTATCTACAGATCGCTCAGAAATCCTCAAGACAGCTTCATTTCTTCATTCTCTAAATGCATCGGAGTATTTAAATTATATATTATTAAATTAATGTATTTCCAAGACCACATCTGAACCTAAATCTGATTTCTTGCTAAGTATTTGCTTTTGTTATTTGTTTGTTTTGGGTGTGTGTGTGTTTCTTGTTGTTAAGTGCTGTTGAGTCGGTTACTGACTCATAGTGACTCTGTATAGGGTTTCCGAGGAGCGGCTGGTGAGCTTGAACCACAGACCCTGCAATCAAACCAATCTTGCAGTCTAGCACCTTAACCCACAGCACTACACCAGGACTCCTGGAGTGTGTGTGTGTGGGACGGGGTGAGGCAGGGGATTTAGAGAGAAGGAAAAAAAGAATAGAATGTCATGTTAAATCATGAGTTATCTTCAGAGAAGAGCAACTGGAAACATTCTTCTCTCTCTCACACACACACACACACACACATATGCACACTCACACACTCATACACAAATGGACAGTACAGAAGAACATGAACTGCTCCACGGGACAGTGCCCATACCAGGGATCTGTATTCTGTCCATGGAAAAGTAATTTCTTTCTTTTATCTGTGCCAAAAGAGTCAAAGCATCTTCAGTCAGTCAACACTCAACCCTTTAAATGCAGAGCTTATACCAGATAGCATTATGTCAAATGACACAACATTTTGGGAGTTCCAAGGAGCTATATAGATGCTGTTATTGTTATTTAGATCATTGACTTTCAGTTTGGAAGATGCTCATGAAAGGATGATTTTTCATTGTTCCGTGTGATAAAAATTAAAGATGGATGGGAACTATAGCCATGTTAGACTCTGTCTTTCATTCCTATTATACCTCCTTTCCAGACTTGTTACTAGTTTATCTAGTTGATTTCCTAG
Organism: Chrysochloris asiatica; assembly: GCF_000296735.1. Taxonomy (NCBI): domain Eukaryota; kingdom Metazoa; phylum Chordata; class Mammalia; order Afrosoricida; family Chrysochloridae; genus Chrysochloris; species Chrysochloris asiatica. The sequence goes on along the minus strand of NW_006408532.1, from coordinate 27,189,047 downwards.
ACTTCTGTAACTACTCTCTCTGAGCTGGCCTCTTTCCAGCTCTGAGCATGGTACCAGAGCCTGTCTTCATTAGAACCATAGTAGAGTAAAGCCATTCTAGGACTTGTGGGTTGGGTGAATCACAGCTGTTTAAGATTCATAGGTGACACCGAGAAAGAAAGCCCTGCAGGGAATCTTTACAGGACAGGAACTCAAAATGATAGTGACTAAAAATCAATATATTTGAGCCACTTCCAGTCACACGTCTATTCTTAATATTAACATATTTTCCTGTTTCTCTCTCATACAGAATTGATGGAAAAAGACATCCCTTTGTTTAGAGTGATTGTTCTAGCTCATAATGAATTATGGGTTCTGAGGTTGTCGAGACAGTTCTTAAGAAGGATTTGGTGCTCATGGGGAAAATTTACCCTCATCATGTTGTTGTTGTTAATTGCCATTGAGTTGGTTCTGACTCGTCGTGACCCTGTATGGGGTTTCTGAGGAGTGGCTGGTGGGTTTGAACTGTCGATCTTGAGTCCCTTCCTGTTTATTTTCTCATAATCCACTGACCAGTGCTGGTCCTACAGCACCACACCAAGAATCCAACCTTATTACAGAGATTCAATAGTAGGCCAGTCCTGCCTTTAGGCTACAATTCTTTAAAGAAGCTGAGAAAATTTTGAAAGATTCTTGTTTTTAAGTGCGTGGAGTCGATTGCACAGGGTTTCCGAGGCTGCAAATCTTTACGGGAGCAGAAAATCTCATCTTTCTTCCACAGAACAGCTGGTATTTTCTAACTATTGCAAGGCAGAAGCCCTGGTGACACAGTGGTTAAAGTGCTTGGCTACTGAACAAATGTCTGAGGTTTAAACCCACCAGTTTCTTTGCAAGAGCAGGTTGTAACAGTCTGCTCCTGTGAAGATCTCAGCTTTGGAGAGCCTATGGGGCAATTCTACTCTACCTTACAGGGTCATTATGAGTCAGAATCTACTCCATGGAACGGATTTAGTTTTATATTGCCAGGTGAAACAGTTTCCAGAAATAAAGGAATACTGTTTTATATAAATGGTAGGGTCTAACAGGTACATTTTAGCACATCTGCTAACATAGAGCTTGCTCGTTGCTACTATCGTCAACCACATTAATGATACAGATACCATATGTGGCTCTTAAATAGTAAGGAAAAAGAAACCCCTCCAATTTATTATAGTTCATGTCCCTTGGTGGAAGGATGGACCAGAAAATATGTGTAAAATGTTTAACTATAAAATAACTTCCTGTGAAATCTTCTCTTCGAAAAGGTACATCAATGCCATAAAGTAGTTTTATATCATTTTGCCTTGTTTTCCTTCTCCCTCCCCACCTTTTCTCCTTGAAAGGAGAAAAAGAGAGGTTCTTCTTTTTCTCAGAGAAGGACAAAGAAGGCATTCTTATATATTCTGCTTGCTATTTTTCATGTTTTAATAAAACTCTTATAGGTGAACACCCAATACATTATTAGAGTCCAGCCTTCTTCACATGACAATATAGATATAATAGAAAGTGCTAGTTACACAAAAGGGAATTTGCCAGATTCCTCAATAAAAAAACCCCTATGTCATAAAAATGTCCTTTCCTTAATCAAAATATCACCTGAATGAAGTCATCATGCTTAGCCTGATTGCATTTCCCTCATATATGTGCAGCTGCATTTGCCTCTCCATAAATGCCATTTGATTATGAGAAAATAAACAGGAAGGGACTCAAAGGGAGTCAGTACAGGGCCTGCTTGTTTACCTGCGGCAGCTTTCTTAGCTGAAGAACAAATGTCATGCAAATGGTGCACGGGCAATGAGCTGCCAATCACCATGGCTTGGCATTCATGATGATTTGCTAAATCATTTAAAGAGACATGCTTTACTAAATGAAAAAATATCAGCGGCAAGGGCCTGTGTTTAAACACGGGGCTGAGTTATTATCCCAGTAGGCTGGAATGAAATGAAGACATCTTCCAATTAAAGCTTGCAGATGAATCCAGACAAACCCCCCTTTTTTCATAAAGACAGGCAGATTATGATTGGGAAGGAACAATGACAGAGGCTTTCATTACACGCTGATTATGGTGATAAAATTCCCAGCGCTGTGTGTCTGCGGGCCCAACTTCACATTTGAAGGTTTTTAATATAATTTCCTTAGGGTGAAATGCTGAAGATTTATTAAACTTTATGAAGGGCTTACAGATCCAATTTAAGAGGACATATCATAGGGCAAAACTGACAGACGATAAAATACATTCCAAGTATAAGGGGAAAAAAAAAAAAAAAAAAAAGCAAGGAGAAAGTTGAGCCGTGAAACTGTTTTTAAACATATTTTGTTGTTGGTAGTGTTCAAGTGAAATCAATCATTTCCTCCAGCGTTGCTTCATTGAAGTTTTCTCCATGCTTCTTATGGAAGGTAAATATTCAGTCCATAGAAGGGATATTTAGAGAGCTTGTCTAATTTTATGTGAAAAAATAAAATTACCAAAATAATTTTGAGGTCATTGATTTATAAAGATTCTCAACATTTTACAAACTTTTTCTGCAATGAAACATGAATACTTTGCTCTCTTATAGCACATCACCATTATGACATTCAGCTGATCGGGTGCAGGTCTGTTACCACAAGCATTTTCACATAGATGCTAGACAGAAAGACTGTTGTAGCAACTTCTTTTGACTCCTTTTTTCTTCAAAAGATTCAAAGATTCTTTCTCTCTAGTTTTGGTCATTATTTTATAAGGCCGTGCTAATGATATGAATTTAGGCAGAAGTTTTATATAGGAAAACAGTGGTACAAGATTCTTCTTTTGCTTACCAGTGAAGAAATGTATGTTAGGTACTTATACCTGAAACAAAATGTCAGTTTGAACCACAAGGTCAGTGTTTCAAACTCACCAGTCGCTCCTCAGAACCCAATATAGGGTTGCTGTGAGTCAGAACTGACTCAACAACACTTAACAACAACAAAATACTATTCCACCACTTGTACTAGAGTAAGCGCTGAAAGCTTGATGGTTCAAACCTACCTGCTCCTCAGAAACCCCATATAGGGTCACTCACAGCACTTGACAACAACAGTAACATGTCACCACTCATCTGTCAGTTTATCATACTGTTGTTGTTGTTAAGTGCCATCGAATCGGTACCAACTCACAGCGACCGTATGCACAATAGAATAAGACACTGCCCAGTCCTGGGCCAACCTCACAATTGTTGCCACACTTGAGCCCATTGGTGATGCCACTTGCCAATCTGTCTCACTGGGAGTCTTCCTCTTTTTCTCTGACCCTCCACCTATTCTAACAGCATACAGTTTAGGTAATTTGTAAGCTTTGCTCATCTCATGAGTTAGGTTGCTGACGGTGAGGTAAACAGTTTGAAACTACCAGCTGTTCCATGGGAAGAAAAAATAACTCCATGGCACATAACCATCACCACCATCATCCCTCAAAGTAAGCTGTCACAGAAAACGTGTGTTGGAAATTCCCGCCTCTGAAACTGGCTTAAATGGCTCTCTATATAAGATTTCTCTATTCAGATTTTTTTTTTTCCCCCTAGACCTGCCGTCCTCTTTCCATTACTTTTTCCCTTCAGTTATTTTTTTTTCTTTCTTAGTTTCTTCCTTTCTTACATCTTTCCCTTTTTCCTATCTCCCTTCCTTTTGACTTTCACATTTCTTACTCTCTCTTTCTAATAGCTTTTTTTAAGATAAAATTCATATCACATGAAATTTGCCTGATCTAAATTTTGGATTCAATGATTTTTAGTAAGTTTATAGAATTGTGCAACCTTCATCACAATCTCGTTTTGGAACATTTTTATCAATCTGAAAAGCTCTCCCATACCTGTTTGCAATCAAATACCAATTCCCACCCCTCAGCCTCAGGCCACCTCTAGTCTGCCTTCATTCTCTGTTTTTGTTATTGTTGTTAAGTGCCTTCCAGTCAGTTCTGACTCATAGTTACCATGTATAGGGTTTCCAAGGAGCTACTGGTGAATTTGAGCCATCGACCTTGTGGTTCAAACTGACTTTGAGGTGCAGCGCTTTATCCCACAGTGCCACACCAGGACTCCTATAATTCAATTTATATGAAGTTGTTTATGAAGTCTCTATAGAACTTTATATAAATTGAATTATACAACATGCAGTTCTGCTCAGATTTCGTTCTTTTCTTCTTTTAACAATTTGATGTTAAAACCCTGATCTTACCTGTCCCTTGGTACTTAATAGGGACTTGCTGTATATTCAAATCCTCCTGGAATGCAACTCAAGTCAAAGTAGAATCAGTTTGATCCTTTTAGCTTTATATGCTAAGAGATAGCCTGTGGTATTCTGTGCTAAAGTCATGAAAACAAAGAAAGAAACAAAAATTAACCAAACCAGCTGATTCTGAATCAAGGCAATATATGAGTGGAACTATGCTCCATATAAGGAGCTCTGGTAGCATAGTGGTAACAAATTGGGCTGCAAACCACAAGGTCAGCAGTTCAAAACTACCAGCTGTTCCACAGGAGAAAGATGAGGCTTTCTGCTCCCGTAAAGATACCCTGTACAGGGTCACTATGAGTTGGAACCAACTCCATGGCAAACAACAACAATGTTCCATATGGTTTTCAGTGGCTGAGATTTTGGAAGCAGATTGCCAGGTTTTACTTCTGAGGCTAAATACTGCTACCTTTTAGTTGTTGTTGTATTGTTGTTAAGTGCCATCAAGTTGGTTCCGTCTCATAAAGACCCTAAATAGGGTTTCTGAAGAGTGATGTTGGTGGGGCTTGAACTGACAACCTTTAGAGTTTAGAGTTCAGACAACCAAAGGTGATAATGGTTGGTATTTGTTGAGACCTCATTATATATCAACTATTGCTAAGTATTTTACTTTATTCTTCAAAACAAAATGTAAAATAAGTTGCCTGATAGACAAATGTTTTATATTTGAATATAATGAGGATGCTTCTTAGCTTATTTTGCATCTTGACTACAATATGTACATACCTAGCACTCAGAGAGACAGAAAGATCCTGATTACACTTTCTGTGTCAGGATAGAGGGTGCTGTCTCATTACTTGACTCCAGACAGCTGGGAGAAGGTATTGAACACTATGGTTGTGCCATTGAAAAACTAACAAAAATTAAGTGCTTTCATAATAAACATCCTAACTGCACTGAATGAATACTAACAATGTGCCAGATACTATGTAAAGCACGAAGTTGTTGTTGTTAAGTGCCATTGAGTAGGTTCCAACCCTGTATAAATAGGGTTTCCAAGGTGCCAGCTGGTGAGTTTGAACTACCGTCCTTGTGGTTCAAACTGAGCTTGCAGTCCAGAGCTTATCCTATAACTTCATACCAGGCATTGTATATGTTGTTGTTGTTGTTAAGTGCCATCGAGTTGGTCCCAACTCATAGTGACCCTGTATAACGTTTCGAGGGTGTAAATCCTTACGGGAGTAGAAAGCCTCATCTTTCTTCCGTGGAGCAGCTGGTAGTTTCGAACCACTGACCTTAAGGTTCGCAGCCCAATTCGTAACCACTATGCTACCAGAGCTCCTCATAGGCATACATAATGTGTGTATGGGTGTATGTGTGCTTTTGTAGATTCTCATTGATTCCTTGGGATAGGTATAAATGATATATTTAATTTAAAGATGAAATTAAAGCTTGTCTTGTGGCTAATCTGTGACAATAGAAGGACCAAAGTCAGGTCTGTTTGATGCCAAAATTGACTCTGTTATGCCTTGGTTAACCTATCTAACCAGGTATGAGAGAAAAAACAAAACAAAAAACAGTATCCTATTTGCTTTATGGCACCATACGATAAGCACTTGATCTCAAGGCCGGTTTGAACCTCAAGGTTGGCAGTTCAAACTCACCAGTTGCTCCTTGGAAACGCTATACAGAGTCACTATGAGTTAAAACCAAGTCAATGTCACTTAACAACAACAACAGAAAATTTTGCTTTGTAAGAATGGTAAAAGGATTTATGAAACAAATATATTATGGTATGCTTTGTGGAAGGGAGAAAATAAGTTTCTTTTGTAGAGCAAGTGAAATACTGGGGATGTGACTATTTATCAACAAAAATCCAGTTTCCAGTTTCTTGCATTCTATCTCAGGTACACTAATTGCATATCCCCACAGATTAATAACAGGAGGAAAGCTATGAAGAAAGGAACAAGTTCTTGTTACTTACATTATTGTTACGAGATATATTTATCAACACAACTACTCATGACTCACAATGCAGTCCCAAGAGCAGATTAATTTGACTAACAATAATGATATAATGTAAACATATATTTTATTACACAGCATAAATAATATTTATAATTATATGATACATAGTAGTGATTGATAGCCGTGGAGAGCTGTTCAATAATTTCTTCATTTACTGTCCTCATTCAGTAACCATTTTTGTGTGCACACATGCAAGCGTGTATGCTTATTTGAACTGTGGTTGCACATTTTATGTAGAGGAATATGGCTAAAATCACTATTGTTTCCCTCATTTTCATTCTTATTTCTAATTATATCTTCAAACAAATCTGACGGAGGATTAGCATTAACATTTCATTCCCATTTATCCCTGCACATGTTCCCTATTCCTCTGTCATCTTCTAGAACAGGAAGACTAGGGAAAAGTTAAGCAATACATAGTTTGCCAGAAGTAAAAGTCCTTCAGAATGAACTCTTACTTCATCTACATCCCTGGGACATTATACTAATATTGTATAATCCCTTAAGGTACCTTAGGAAGTGACAACATTGTTATTACACAATCTGATAAAAATATGAAATATTCCTCCAAAGGCGTGCTGGAAACAAGGAGACAGGGCAGCCTGCCTTCTGTTAAGCATCCATACAAAGAGATTTTCCCAGCCTTCAATGCTGCTTTATAGCTATGAACACATCCCATCACAACTCTTTGCTTGATTTCCCTCTGTGGTTGATTTGACTAGTGAATTTACTTCACTAGTGAAATTCTCAAAGACTTCTACCTAACTTAATTTCTACAATGGAGTTGAAAATATAGAAAACTAATGCGACGGTAAGCATTATACTTAAAAAACTTGGCTTCTCAAGTTATAAAACTTGCTAATCTATTGACAAATAGTGGTGGCGGGGGTATCCTGTGGAGTCGGTTCTGACTCACAAAGACCCAGTATAGGGTTTCCAAAGCTATAAATCTATACAGGAGCAGAAAGGCTCATTTTTCTCCCGTGGACCAGCTGGAAGTTTTGAACTGCTGACCTTTAGGTTAACAGCCCAACTCATAACCACTACACTAAAAATAACCTTTGAGATCATCTGGACTGACTTTCTGTGTGGTAGAGTGAGGCACCAATTTGCTCAGAGTTGTAGGTGAAATTGAAGGAAAGGAAAGAGTGGAAGAGATGTGGAATAGAGGACTAAAAATGACAGGAAGGAAGTGAATATATACAGCAAAGGAACAAAGCTTGAAAGAAGTTAGTTTTCTTTGGAGAATTGTAGAGTGACATTTAAATTCTGAAAGTGAGAAATAAAATGGTATTGTAAAATGATATTAAGAATTAGACATATACCAAATGGAGGTTGTTGTTGTTGTTTTTGCAATTTATGGATAAGCATGAGTGAATTTTAAGGGACTCAATTTAAACAAAGAAACCTATTATGTGCAAGACATTCTGCCAACTGTTTCAGATCATACCAAGATGCATCAGGCATGATTCCTGATTAGACAGGAATTAGAATGACCCAGAAACAGAGTAATTCTCAACAAGACAGAGTGATCATGTCATTTTAGAATAAAGAGAAAAATAAGAAAAAAATTAGTAAAAGATTGCATCTTTGGATTAGGACTAGAAAGAAAAATGAGGTTACAATAGTTGAAGATGGTGGTCTATAGGTGTGGCTAATTTGGCCAGAAGTAAGAGCATGAGCAAAAGACATCGAAAGAAGGCTTAGATGTTTTCTGGACCAAAATTCCAGTTAGACTAGTGGGTAGGCTTCATGCCAAATGTTGCTAAGTACTGTCACGTTGGTAGTGACCCTGTACATGGTTTCTGAGGAACAGCTGGTAGACTTGAACCTCTCACCAGTTAGTAGTGGGAAATAAGGCTGCCATATGTTTGTTGGAAGAGTTTTTAATTTAATAGGCGATGAGGAACACTGGATGTTGACTTTAGGTATATTTGCATATCTTATTTATTTTATACGGTGGATTGTATACGAAGAAGAACTGAAGCAGAGAGAAGAAATAAAGTGGTAGGGGACAGTATCAGGGGTTAAAGGAAACTAGAAGCAGAAAGCTATCTTTGTTGTTGTTGTTAAGTGCCATCGAGTCAGTTCCAACCCATAGCAACCCTGATCAGGGTTTCCAAGGCTGTAAATCTCTACGGGAGCAGAAAGCCTCATCTTTCTCCCAAGGATCAGCTGGTAGTTTCGAACTGCTGACCTTGCGGTTTACAGCCCGATTCGTAACCACTACGCTACCAGAGAACTTAAACTGGCATAATGGCAGAGAAGAGAGGCTGCTATTGTTGTTGTTAAGTGCCATTGAGTTGGTTCTGACTCACAGCTAGTGGATTGGCAGTCCAATGCTTATCCAATAGTGCCACACCAGGACTGTTGTTGTTGTTGTTAAGTGCCGTTGAGTCAGTCCCAACTTATAGAGACCCTGCATAAAGTTTCCCAGATATGGCTGGTGGGTTTCAACCACTGACCTTGCAGTTAGCAGTTCAATGCTTACCCTACAGGGCCACACCAGAATTACACACCAGGACTAGTTGAACCAAATTAAGAACTTAAACTGGAGTAATGACAGAGAATGATCTCCAGAAATGATGCTGGAGATCGAATGATAGAATTTTGCAAGAATGATGACTTAGCCATGCAAATACTTTATAAAACAATATAAAAGGTGATGTGACTAAGGACCTCATCCAATGGAATACACAGGCATAAAATTAACTACACCTGTGGGAAGAGACAGTGGAAAAGCTCAATTTCATCAATCAAGGCAAAGTCACAAATTGCTCATATGCAAGTTCAGGCTGAAACTGAATGAAATTCAAACAAGTTCACAAGAACCAAAACATGACCTTGAACATATCCCATCTAAATTTAAAGATAATTTCAAGAACAGATTTGATGCATTAGACACTAGTGTCTGAAGAGCAGAAAAGCTGTGGGATGACATCAAGAATGTCATTCAGGAAGGAAGCTAGAGGTCACTTAAAAAAAAAAATGGGAAAGAAAGAGAAGACCAAGATTGCATTCTTTCACCAAGAGAAGACCAAATGAATGTCTTAAGAGACTCTGAAACTTACTCTCCAGCATAGAGATGCTAAAGCTAATCAAAGGGCAGTTTAGAGAAGACAAAGTCAAGTGTTAACAATGAAACATGCGAAGACCCGGAGTTAGAAAATCAAAGGGAAGAACACACTCAGCAGTTCTTAAGATGAAAGACTTGAAGACAAAAACTGAAGTTTCAGTTTGCAATATTGAAGGATTCTAGAACGTGTAGTAGTTGCAAGTCGGGCTGCAAACCTCAAGGTTAGCAGTTTGAAACAACTAGCTGTTCCATGGGAGAAAGATGAGGCTTTCTGCTTCTGTAAAAAGTTACAGCCTCAATAACCTTAGACAGGATTACTATGAGTCAGTCAGATCTGACCTCATGTCATACCACCAAGGAGTTGGATACGACAAAATATTAAATGATGCAGAAAACATCAAAAGTTGATGGAAGGCTGTGGTCTTTGATCTTTATCAGTAAGTATTTTAAGTCCTCTTTACTTTCAGGAAGCAAATTTGTATCATCTGCAAATTGCAGGTTGTTAATGAGTCTTCCTTTAATCCTTATACCAAGTTCTTCTTCATATAATCTAGTTTCTCAGATTATTTGCTCCTCATACAAATTGAATAAGTAGGGTGCAGGAATACAGCATTGCTTGCTGAAAGTGAAGAGGACTTAAATTACTTACTTATGAGTATCAAAGACTACAGCTTTCAGTATGGATTGGACCTCAGTATAAAGAAAACAAAAACCCTAACCACTGGACCACTAAATAATATCATGATAAATGGTGAAAAGATTGAAGCTGTCAAAGACTTCATTTTGCTTGGATTCACAATCAACACTCATTGAAGCAGCAGTCAAGAAATCAGAAGATGTATTGCATTGGGAAAAATCTTCTGCAAAAGTCCTCTTTAAATTGTTAAAGAGCAAAGATATCATTTTGAGGACTAATGTGTACTTGTCCCAAGCCAAAGTATTTTCAATCGCCATGTGTGCATGCATGTGAAAGTTAGACAATGAATATGGAAGACCATGGAAGAATCAATGCATCTGAATTATGGTCTTAGAGAAGAATATTGAAAGTACCATGGGTGCCTGACGGAAAGATCTGAGTTGGAAGTGATCCAACCAGACTTTATCCTTGGAGGCAAGGATGGTGAGATTTTGTCTCTCATATTTGGGCATATTATCAAAAGGGGGCTGTCCCTGGAGAAGGACATTACACGTGGTAAAGTGGAGAGTCCGTGAAAAGAAGGAAGACCCCCAAATAGTTGGATTGACACTATGACAGCAGCAATGGACTTAAGCGTAACAATTGTGAGAACGATGCTATGTTTCATTCTGCTGTGTATAGGGTTGCTATGAGTCAAAACTGTGTCTCCAGCACCTAACAACAACAACAATGGCAGAGAAGACAGGATAGTGTAATGAAATGTTATAAAGGAAGATTAAAATTTTAGAACTGTTTGGGGAAGAGAAGGAAAGATTAGTAATTTGTTTAGTTTGCAGATTTTTCTGCAGGAGAATCATAAATTTGGAAAGCAAAAATTCCTTTGATTTATTTAACAAATAGTTCTTTAGCTTCTACTGACCTTAAGGTCAGTGGCTCAAACTCACTAGTTGCTCCTCGGAAACCCTATACAGGGCCGCTATTTGTCAGAACCGAGTCCACGTCACTCAGCAACAACAACATGCACCATACACTATCCTAAGTGTTCTGTGAGTGACATGGACAAAATACACAAGATTTTTGTTCCCAAGGAATTTATAGCCTGTAGCCAAGCTAAACCAAAATGCAAATAAGCATTTTTCAAGATAGAATACAATAGATTTTGTTTCAGAGCTAAAAATCAGGTTCTTTGGTTTTGTTATTTTTTTTGTTTTGTTTTTAAATGTCATGAAAATGTATACAACAAAACTCTCACCAATTCAACAATTTACATATGTACAATTCATTAACATGGGTTATATCTTCATGTTATGGAAACTTTGTGCTATCCTTTTCCAAATTATTCCACTACCATTAACATAAACTCAATGTCTCCTAAACAAAAAACCCACCTTCCTCTTCCTCCCACTCCTGACAACCAGCAATAATATTTAGTTAATGTATATTTGCTTACTTCATGTAAATGACATCATTCAATATTCATCCTATTGCAACTGACTTATTTTGTGCTGCATAATGTGAAGAGTCAGAGAAAAAAATGAAGACCCCCAACAAGATGGATTGGCACAGTGGCAGCAGCGATGGGCTTAGGTACAGCAACAATTGTGAGGTTGGCCCAAGACCAGGCAACGTTTTGTTCTGTTGTGCATAGGGTCACTATGAGTCGGTGTGGACTCAATGGTACCTAACAACAATGACGTTTCATAAAGTTCCATGATTCAATCCCGCCAATTGCTCCAAGATAGAAAGATTTAAAAAGCCTAGGAAACCCTACATAGCATCGCTATGAGTCAGCCCTGAATTAAAGGCACTTAAGAGCAACAACAGTGTTTTCTAGGTTTCTCCATTTTGTAGCAGGCACCGGGACTTCATGTTTCTTCTGTGAGGTTTTATAAGGAGGTACTGGGAGGTACAAGTGGTTAAGTGCTTAACTACTAACCAAAAGGCTAGTGATTCAAAGCCACCTCCAGGCACTTCCCTTCCAAAAGGTCAGTGCTTGAAAATGACTCAGAGGTCACTAGTTTGTTTGTTGATTGGTTTTAATGGAGAGAGGATGTCATTTCTCAATAAAGAGGGCATGACTAGTGAAGCATTTAATCCGGAAGTTGCTGTTGTTTGTTGTTGTGGTGTGCCATCGAGTTGGTCCCGACCCAAAGAGACCCTGTACAGGGTTTCCAAGGCTGTAAATCTTTACGGAAGCAGAAAGCCTCATCTTTCTCCCACAGAGCGGCTAGTAGTTTTGAACTGCTGACCTTAAGGTTTGCAGCCCGATTCATACCCAGTACACTACCAGAGCTGTTGTTTAGGGAGATAGAAAAAGAAAAATTGACAGACCAAAAAATATTTGAATAACAGAGGAAGAGGAAGATAAAGTGTGTACCTCTACCTGTAAAAATTTTAGGAAGATTTGAATTAATACAAAATTCCCATCCCATCTTTATTCTCTGTCCCTGTCTCTCTTAGGCCTTCTTCTTGCTTTTTACTATGATTAAAAGCAAAGAAGACCCCTTCCCACCCTCTTAGTTTTTACCCATAAATCTCATATGGATAATGGTAGGATTAGGTAAAATATGTAAATTTAGAGCAAAAGCACCAGATAAATATGTATATAATGTAAATATAAATGAATAAAGCTGGATTCCATTATCAGCTTACAAAGACTTAGAATATAGCTATGCATCTGATCACACGCACAAGATAGTTCCTATCACAAGACTTCTCTTAGGCATCTGAAAGAGAGAGGAAGAGACATCTCATACTAATTCTCTGTTTTCATAAACAAAGTTTCTCTGAACACATTCAGTTATAGAGTTTTTTTTTTTTTTTTTAGGATATCTAAAAATGTTTGAAAAGCTGGTAGATAATATAGGATGCTTAGCCTCAGAACCAAAACAAAACAAAATAAAACCTCACCATCTGCTTTTGTTAAGTAATTCCCGAGGTCATGAATTGAAAAGCCACAGTTCAAGCTACAAATCAGGAACAGCTCAGGTTAAAGGCCAATTCTGTGCTATAGTGAATCTAGGTCATCTGGAAGACTAAATGATCAAACGGCTACTTTCTGCCCTGGGCGAAGATTTCAGAACGAATGAAAACAATATCATCTGCATCTCATAACTAAGACCATTATAAGGAAAGAGCAGTGTAAGGAACACCAAATTCCATTTGCTTTGGAATTAAGGAAAGGTTATTTATTCACTTTCAGAGGAATTGGAATGGTCTCTCATCAAGCGTTGTGAAGGTTCAGAAGAAAATGTAACATTGAGAGAGCCCTGTGTTTAAAACCCTCAGCTGCTAACCAAAGACTGGCCAGTTGGATCCACCAGTCACTCAGGAGGAGAAAGATGAGGTGTCTGTTCCTGTAAAGATTTAGTCTTGGGAACCCTCGGGTCATTGTGAGTCACAATTAACTGGAAAGCTAAACTGGAAAGTTTGGCTTTGGTTTTTGCAATAAGCATACAAAGTGGCAATCTTGGTGGATGGCCTAGAAAACCAAAAGTTCAGGGTTAAATATTGTGTTCTTCAGGAGTTAAATATTGCATTTCTGTCATTTGTGGACTGTTCTTTCTCTCTCTCTCTGGTTTCCCCTTCAATACTAGTAATTCCCCCACCTCTTCAATGATTACTAGAGTTCTATGTTCAATTGCAATATGGTTAATGAAATCAAGTATATAACGATTTTGATTCCAGCACATAGGTTTACTAAAAGAAAGAAGATAATGCCAAATGTATTATTCAAGTCCACTGTTGTGATGGTTCAGCAGCAGTATTCTCATCTTTCTTACCTTCAACCCAAATTCAATTACAGACCAATCTACAGCCTCAACCTCTCTGTCAGTGGAGGCCTTCATGTTGCTATAATGCTTGTTATGGACTGAATTGTGTCGTTCCCTCCCCCCTCCCCCTGCCAAATGTGTCAACTTGGCTAGGCCATGATTCTCAGTGGCTTTGGAGTTATGTAATGAACTCTGATAGTTATGTAAGGCTGCAATCATCTCCATGATGTGCTCTAATATAATCTAATGTAATCAACTAACCTGTTGTAAAGGTGTTAGGGTGGGATGTAACATCCTTATTAAGATCACAGAGCTGATGCAGTATAAGGAGAGTTTCCCTGGGATGTGGCCTATACCATCTTTTATCTTATAAGAAATAAAAGGAAAGAGATTCAAGCAGAGAAGAATTTGTTGCCATCAAGAAAGAAGAACTGAGAGAATATTTTGGTCTTTGGACCTAGGGTACATCTGTTGAAAAGCTCCTAGACATGGAAGAAGAATGATGCCAAGACTCCAGAAGATACCCCAAGGACACGGGGCCAATAGATGTTGAATGAAAACAAGGACCTTCCCCCAGAGCAAAGAGAAAGAGGGAGCATTTCCTTTGAGCAGGTGCCCTGAATTTAGACTTCTAGCCTCCTAAAGTGTGAGAGAATTAATTTTTGTCTGTTAAAACCATAGACTTGTGGTATTTCTGTTATAGCAGCACTAGAGAACTAAGGCACACGTGAATGGGTTTTAGCAGAGCATCCAGATTACAAATAACTAGGAAGAAATAGACTTCAAAAGACCTCTTTAAAGTGTTAAAGAGCAAAGATGTCACTTTGAGGACTAAGATGTTCTTCAACCAAGTCAGGTATCTTTAGTAGCCTCATATGCATGTGAAATAATTATTTTAATTCACTGGACAGTGAATAAGAGAGACTGAAGAAGAAATGATGCTTTGAATTCTGGTGTTGGCAAAGAATATTGAAAGAACCATGGAGTATCAGAAGAACAAAAATCTGTCTTGGAAAAATCCAACCAGAATTCTCCTTGGACATGAGGATGAGGGGACTTCATCTCTCATACTTTGTACATGTTTATAAGGAGCGACCAGTCCCTGGAGAAGGTAATCATGCTTGGTAAAGTAGAGGGTCAGCGAAAAAGAGGAAGAGCATCAATGAGATGGACTGAAATAGTGACTCAAGAATGGACTTGCTCCTAACAGCAATTGTGAGGCTGGCATGTCAACAGCCATCCTAACAAACAAAATAAAACAGGAATCAAAGCCTGATGATTTAGTTTTCAAAGTCAGTTAATGAAAAACCTCTAGATCAAAATAGTCCACTCTGAATCTGATCATGAGGATTACACAGGATGGGGTCACCAGGCTTCTAACATTCCAACAACAGTTAGTACATGGCTCCCTGGATGCCACTTGGACCTTACATTTCAGTTTAGAGAACTCAGTCACCTGCCTGGGTCTTGTACTGTCCACCTGATTTGCTCCACCTCATAAAGAGAGGAAAACACTTTTTAGCTGTTTGTACAGGGACAGATTACCAGCAGAGAATATGAATAACCAATATACTTGATGTATCTTCTATTTTGAGCTGTTGGAGAGTCTCCTCATCATTAACTTAAAAACTTGTCAAGGCATCCAGCCACAGAAGGAGTTGGAATAAACTATTTAGACAATTAGAATAATTGTCCAATTCAATTTTGGCACGCCCACAGTTTACCTTAGCATAAACAGCTGAGAGTATTAGTTTTGATTGCCAGACACAATTGATTACTCTGTTAGTAAATTCACTAAGTATACCTAAGGTACAAGTAGTTTTTGTTGTTAAATGCCGTTGAGTCAGTTCCACCCATAGTTACCCTGTATAGGGTTTCCGAGGAGTGGCTGGTGAGCTTGAACCGCCAACCGTGTGATTCAAATGACTTTTCAGTCCAGTGCATTAACCCGTAGTGCCACACTAGGACTCTAAGGTGCATAATTCCTACAAATCTCCATAGCTATTATAGGAAGATGCAAAGAATAGATCCAAACAAGCCAGACAACTAAGTTTACACTATGTGGTTCAGAGAATTCTTAGCCATGGCTGGCCCATGTGATTGGATTAAAACTGTCTAAATAAATGCTGAGCGTTGGAACTATATTCCCAAGGCCTAGGAAGCAATATGCCAAATTTCAGTTCACAGCTCACCATAATAGGCACAGTCTTAACATTCCAAACACTAACTGGAAGTTGCCATAATTTGCATATTATTTCTTATTTCATGAACAGCTGTTCCAACAGGGTGCCTTATCCTGATGTCCTCCACCCCGCCTCCCGGCACATCTCTCATTTTTCTTTTAGACTTTGGCCTTGCTCAAAATGTCTGCTGTGCATAGCCCTTGACTGACACTCTCTCCACTTCCCGTCTCCTATACTATGTTAGTGTATATTGATCCTCAGTATTGGATCTCTCCCTCCATGTCCTGTTCCAGGTACTAGTAAATCTAAATATATTCTTTCTGCAATGCAGTACTTTCAGTTCATAGAGTTACTGAATTCTACAGCAGAAAATAATCTTAGAATTTATGCAATTCAGTGTCATCATTTTACAAATGAAGAAATGGAATCTTAGAGTGGCTAAGCCTTTGCAAAAGATCACTGAAGTCCTAAAAGTAAAGGCTCAAAGACCTGAACCCATGGGTTATTTTTGCATGTCTAATCCTTTCCTGTAGTACCTCACACAATGGTACATCTCCTAGAACCCTGAGGTTTACTAATGCAGTGAACGCTGTCCTGGCTGTAACAAAATGACCTATTTCGAAGCGAATCCAGAACAGAGTACTATATGTAGTTGTTAAGTGCCATCGAGTCGGTTCTGACCCATAGCGACCCTGTATAGGGTTTCCGAGGGTGTAAATCTTTATGGGAGTAGAAAGCCTCATCTTTCTCCCGCAGAGCGGCTGGTAGTTTCGAACCGCTGACCTTAAGGTTCGCAGTCCGATTCGTAACCACTACGCTACCAGAGAGGGTGTTTAATTATTTCAGATTTTTAAATTTCAACAAAATTGTAAAAAGTTTAAAATATTATTACAGTGTAACAGAGTAATAGAAAACATTACCTTGTGGCACCATGAGAGAAAGTTTTTGTTTTTGTTGTTAGGTGCCATCGAGTCAGTGCCAACTCATAGCAACTATGTACAACAGAATGAAACACTGCCCGGTCCTGGGCCAACCTCACAATCATTGCCACGCTTGAGCCCATTGATGCGTCCACCCTGCCAATCCATCTCACTGGGGGTCTTCCTCTTTTTCTCTAACCCTCCACCTTACCAAACATGATATCTTTCTATACAGCGATGGGTCCCTCCTGACAATATGTCCGAAGTATGAAAGATGAAGTTTGGTCATCCTGGCCTCCAAGGAGCACTCTGGCTGCACTTCTTCCAACACAGATCTGTTGGTTCTTTTGGCAGACCATGGTACTTTCAATATTCTCCTCCAACACGAGAGAAAGTAGGGACTTATAAAGAGGTATTTTGAAAATTTCAGGCAAATAGATTTCTTAAAGTAAACCAAATCATTCTCTTTCATTTGTCAAATGGCTTAGAAAATCCAATTACTTATTAATTTGTGCTTTTACTTGGAGACTATAGAAGCATACATGGAGTACTGGTGTGGTGTCCTGGTGTGGCCTTGTTAGATAAACACTCAACCACAAAGTTGGTTTGAACCACAAAGTCAGTGGTTCAAACTCACCAGCAGCTCCTTGGAAATCCTATACAGGATCCCTATGAATCAAAACCAACTCCACAACACTTAACAACAGCAATATAGGTGCAAACAAAAGTGATAGACAGTTGGTTAGATATGAAGACCAATAGAACATAGACAATTGTTTCATATTTTGGTTCATGTGCTGGTCATTTTCCATTAGTCCACCATCCTCCAATCATTCTCTACTCTCTCTTCCCTAGTATTTGCCTGAGGTGATAAGGAAGAGAAGACCTCTATGACCTTTACCCATAGCATTAGCCAGGGTGCCTGGACCTCTGGATTTGGGTTGAAATCAGCCAATAGGAAGCCCTGGGAGGAGAAAAAAGAGCAGGAGAAGAGAGAAGGTTAGATATTTTTTGTTTTCCATCCATCATCCTGCTTTGGCACTGTGGTTTTTCTAGTGCCCCCAACTACAACTCCTATGAGAACCTTCTTTACGCGTCCAACTTTCACTGGAATCCTCTAACACCATTCCCTCTCCTGGCCTCTTTAGGTCTAGAGATAGTAATAGCTTCTCCTTGTTGCTCGTCTCTGGAGCTCAACATTTCTTAGTGGTTCCCTTAACACAGTTCTGTAAATAATGGTCTACTTTTGACGTATCCCATCACACTCTATTAATAGTCTCCTCATACATTTTTCTGAAGGTTTTCTTTCCTTGCTGGAGTACTGACTAAAACAGTTCATTTGGGGTTAATCATAGTCTGAAATCACCATTTATCTTCTTTGCTGAAGCAGCAAAGCCATCGTCATAAAGGATAGGATCAATTCTTGTTCATTTTATATCTCATGGATCCTCTAATCCATGGAAAATGCAGCTGATCTGAACAGAGGAATGACTTTCACTTCAACTTGCATTTTTGCCTTTTGGGTTTGGTTGATGCTAAATTTGAAAAATGGCGTCCTGGTGTGGCACTGTAGGATAAGAACTGGACTGCAAATCACAAAGTCAGAGGTTCAAACCCACCAGTCACTCCTCAGATACCCTATACAGGGTCACTGTGAATCAAAACTGGCTTGACAGCACTTAAGAACAACAATGTTGTTGTTGTTAAGTGCCGTCGAGTCGGTTCCGACCCATAGCGACCCTGTACAGGGTTTCCGAGGGTGTAAATCTTTACGGGAGTAGAAAGCCTCATCTTTCTCCCGCGGAGCGGCTGGTAGTTTCGAACCGCTGACCTTAAGGTTCGCAGCCCGAGTCGTAACCACTATGCTACCAGAACAACAATAGCAACAAATATAAAACACACCATCAGCAGACGGGAGGGTAAGGGAATAAAAGTTATGTTTAGTTTACCTTGATATTTTCTAACACTTTCTCTTGAATTATAGAGGTAGCCATTAAATACTCTCACCACTCTATATAGTTTGATTTAAGTAACTCAAATTCTGATTCCTTGGCTCCGTCATTTTGAAATCCAACTCTTAGGGCGAGTTTCTGACTCCGCTTCAAGGTGTGGCTGGGAGTATCTTGCAAAGGGAGAACTAATTTCTTGGTGAAAAGTTTTCTGAAGGAAGAGTTCGATTACTAAACAGGAAAAGAAACAAAGAGAGAAAGAGAGTACAAATAAGAAGGTAACTAATTGTCTAGGGCAGGGATTGATAAATATTTACTGTAAAGGGACAGATAATAAATATGATTTCTGTCACAACTAATCGAATCTGCCTTATAGCAAGAAAGCAGTCATAGGCAATAGGTAAACAGATAGGTGTGGCTGTGTTCCAATAAATCTGGTCTATGGACACTAAGTCTTGAATTCCATGTCGTTTTCACACCTCACAAAAGGATATTCTTCTGGGAAAAAAAGAAAAGAAAAAAATAAAGAAAATACTCTTTAGATTTCTTCCCCAACAACTTAAAAATGTAAAAATCATTTTTAACTCACTGTACAAAAATAGGCAGCAAGCTAGATTTGTCCCACAGGCTGTAGTTTGCCTATTCCTGGCCTAGAGGAAAAATCCTGGAAAAGCAGAGGCATTGTACACCATTATTCTGACAGAGTCCCTCATGATATGCTCGCTAACACCCTCTGTGATCCTTCAGTATTTTCACTGAAGAGACGGTGAGTAAAAAGAAATCTACGTCATTAACTACACAGGTATGGCGTCTACTATACCTCCTTGGGTGTATCAGGTGACCATTGTGAGCATCTTTTTCCTTGTCTATAAAATAGACAACTTTATCTGGCCTTTTAAAACTCACAGATTTTGACTCAGATAAATGAAATAAAATCCACTGAAAATGCTTTGTGCTCTTAGGAAGAAAAGCATTATACAAACTCAGAGTATTATTAAAGAAAAAAGCAAATCTGTCAGAAGGAATTGGAAAGACCCAGTGCACAGTGAAACATGACTGAAAAATGTTGCCCAAGATGGAAGTCTTACCATGAAAGATAAATGATATGGCTTTTCCTTCTTAGCACAGTCTCCCCATATTTCATCATCTGCAAATGGGATAGCTTTCACTGCCTGTTCTTTTTCTTGCTTTTGTTATTTTTTTTCTTACCTCATTAATATATCGAGAGACCAAATTGTTCCTCCAATACACTTTTCCTTATGCCTGATGCAGCACACAAACTTAATTGATTTAGGCAAGATCTGAGTTTGCCTCCCAAGTTTAATATTATTTGACCCTTTAAATTGTACGATGATGTCCTGTGTGGCACTGTAGGAAAAGCACTGGACTACTAGCCATAAGGTTGGTGGTTCAAACTCACCACAAGCAACTTGGAAACCTCACACAGGGCTGCTATGGGTAGGAAATGACTGAACAGTACTTAACAACAATATAGTACAATATCAGAGTCTTGCCTTTAAAACCAAGGAAAAACATGGCTGTGGTGTTATGGATTGAATGTTCTCCCTAAAAAGAAATGTTAAAATCCTAACCCTTAGACTTGTAAATATGACCTTATTTTGACAATAGAGGTTTTGTGTTGTGATGTTAAAGATGCCTGTCTTAGAGTGGATTCTCTAGAGATGCAAAACCAGAGAAACTTACACACACATACACACATATATTAAAAGAAGTTTATATCAAGCAAATGACTCATAGTTGTAGAGTCCCAGCTACCCAATGGAAGAGAGCAAATTTTTCCTGCATGTCCATAATTTTGGGAGCAGACCATACCCTCAAGGCAACATCTTTTCAATTAATTGACTACTCATAGTCAATCATCATAGAGTTAACTATGCCTGTACTAGGTTTCACCATGGGTATAACTACATCTCAGCTGCCAAATCACTGGAAATCCTGGCCTAGTCAAGTTGACATGAAACCTTAACTATCACAATGTTGTCATACCAGAGTAGGCTGAGTGTTAAACATAATCAGTTCTGAGTGATGTCTTATAAAAAGAGCAGAATAGACAGAGACACACATAGAGGGGAATAAGACCATTTGAGAATATTTCCATAAGTAAAGGATTGCCAGCAGTCACCAGACACTAAAGAGTCTCACAGGAAGAATCAACATGGCCAGGACCTTCATTTAGACTTTTAGCATAAATATGAAAAAATAAATTCCTGCTTATTAAGTCACATACTTGTATCATTTGCTACAACAGCACCATGTAACTAAGACACAGAGCTTTTCTAAAGCTAACTTCTTTTAGCTACTTAATCTAGTTGTCCCTCAAAGCGTGCTGGATTTTTGTGAATTGCTGTTGTTGTTAGGTGCCATCCAGTCGGTACTGACTCACAGCGACCCTATGCACAACAGAACGAAACACTGCCCGGTCCTGGGCCAACCACATAATTGTTGCCACTCTTAAGCCCATTGATGTTGCCACTTGCCAATCCATCTCGCTGGGGGTCTTCCTCTTTCTCTCTGACTTTCTACCTATCAAACATGATATCCTTCTCTAGTGACTGCTCCCTCCTGACAATATGTCCGAAGTATGAGAGACAAAGTTTGGCTATCCTGGCCTTCAAGGAGCACTCCGGCTGCACTTTGTCCAACACAGATCTGTTGGTTCTTTTGGCAGCACTTTCAATATTCTCCTCTAACACCATAACTCAAAAACATCAATTCTTCTATGTTCTTCCTTATTTACTGTCCAGCTTTTGTATGCGCATGAGCTTATTGAAAATACCATAGCTTGGGTCAAGTGCATCTTAGTCCTCAAGTTGACATTTTGCTCTTCAACACTTCAAAAAGGTCTTGTGCAGCAGATTTGCCTAATGCAATACGTTGTCTGATTTCTTGACTGCTGCTTCCGTGAATGTTGATAGTTGATCCAAGAATGAAGTCCTTGACAACTTCAATCTTTTCTCCGTTGATAAGAATGTTGTTAATTGGTTCAGTGATGAAGATTTTTGTTTTCTTTACATCGAGATGCAATCCATACCAATGGCTGTGGTCTTTGATCTTCATCAGTAAATACTTTATGTCTTCTTCACTTTCAGCAAGCAAGGTTGTATCACCTGCATATCGCAGGTTGTTAATGAGTTTTCCTCCAATCCTGATGCCATGTTTTTCTTCACAGAACCCAGCTTCTCAGATTATTTGCTCAGCATACAGTTTGAATAAATATGGTGAAAGAATACAACCGTATCATACACTTTTCTTAATTTTAAACCATTCATTTTTCCTATGCTCTGTTCTAATAACTGCCTCTTGGATCATGTATAGATTCCTCATGAACACAATTAAGTGTTCTGGAATACTCATACTTAGCAATTTTGTCCATAGCTTGTCATGATCCACAAAATCGAAAGCCTTTGCGTAGTCAATAAAACACAAGTACACATCTTTCTGGTATCCTCTGCTTTCAGCCAAGATCCATCAGACATCAGCAATGATATCCCTCATTCTATATCCTCTTCTGAATCCAGCTTGGACCTCTGGAAGTTCTCTATCAATGTATGCTTGCAGCCATTTCTGTATTACGTTTAGTAAAAAAGTTTACTTGCATGGGATATCAAAGATATTGTCCGATGATTTCCACATTCCTTTGGGTCACCTCTCTTTGGAATGGGAACAAATATGGATCTCTTCCAATCAGTCGGCCAGATAGTTGTCTTCCAAATTTCTTAGCATCGATGAGTGAGTGCCTCCAGTGCCATTAGTGTGAATTAGGACTTCCATATTCTTGGTTGTTGTTGTTGTTGTTAGGTGCTATAGAGTTGGTTTTGATTCAGAGCAACTCTATGTATGATAGATTGAAACACTGACTGGTTCTGTGCCCTCTTCATAGTCACTGCTCTATGTGAGCCCATTGCTACACTCCCTTTGTCAGTCCATCTTATTGATAGGCTTTCTGTTTTGCAGTGGCCTTCTACCTTACCAAGAATGATGTCCTTCCTCAAGGACTGGTCCTTCCTGATAACATGCACAAAGTACATAAGACAAAGTTCCTCATTCTTACTTCAAAGGAGTAACCTGGCTATAATTCTTCCAAGACAGATTTATTCATTCTTCCTGCAGTATATGGTATATTTAATATTCTTTGCCAACATCATAATTCAAAGTCATCAATTCTTCTTTGGTCTCCTTTATTCATTGTTCAGCTTTCACATTCATGTGAATCAACTGAAAATTCCATTGACTGGATCAAGTGCAACTTAGTCCTCAAAGGGACATCTTTTCTTTTTAACCCTTAAAGATATTTTTCACTCAAGGTAGATTTGCCCAATGCAATATGTCGTTAGATGTCTTGACTGCTCCCTTCTTGGGCATTTATTGTGGATTCAAGTAAAATAAAATCCATTACAACTTCTGTCTTTTCTCTCTTTATCATGATGTTGTTTTTTGGTCCAGTTTTGAGTAATTTTTATTTTTTCTGCATTTAGGTGTAATCCATACTGAAAAGTATAGTTTTTGATCTTTATCAGTAAGTGCTTCAAGATCTCTTCACTTTTAGTAACCAAGGTTGTGTCATCTGCATATCACAGGTTGTTAATGAGTCTTCCTCCAGTCCTGATGCCCCATTCTTTTTCACATAGTCTGTATTCTTGAATTATTTTCTCAGAAAACAGATTAAATCAGTATGGTCAAATGATACAACCCTGACACATACCTTTCCTGCTTATATATTACACAATATTCCCAAGTTCCATTTGCACAACTGACTCTTAGTCTGTGTACAGGTTCCACATGAGCATTGTTAAGTGTTTGGGAATTCCCATTCTTGACAATGTTATTCAGGATTTGTTATGACCCACACAGTCAATGAAACACAGGTAAACATCTTTTTGGTACTCTCTGCTTTTAGCCCAAATCCATCTGATGTCAGCAATGATACCCTTCATTTCACTTCCACTTCTGAACCCAGATTGCCTTAATGGCAGTTCCCTGTTGATATACTGTTGTTAATATTTAGAAATTATCTTCAGAAAAATTTTACTTGCATGTGATATTAATGATATTGTCCTATAATCTCCACATTTTGTTGGGTAGCCTCTTATTGGAATGGGCATGGGTATAGATTTCTTCCAGTGGAAATGTCTTGACATAGACAAGTGACTCTCTCCAGGGTTACATCCATTTATGTCTTAGTATTTTTATAATGCTTTCCAACATGAATTATTCTGGACTCTTCTTCTATAAAATTAGTTCTAAAAATCTGTTTCTCTGACTATATTCATTTTTCTCACTACCAGCACGGACCATTACATTAGACTAGATTTTGTCCATGTTATGTTGGTCCATATTGCTATCTGAAAAATTTGCATTTTCTGTGGCTTCCATTATTATGGTTCCCGTGTTTGCTTTAAAAAAATGCAGCTGCAATTTCTAAGAATGACTAGAATAAGATTCCACATTATCTACATTATCATGTAGTAATTTTTCTCACTTCCAGGGGAGACTGCCTTGACCTCAAGTTTTTGTCATATTTTTCTTATAAATTATGTATTTTAATTTTATGTGTATCATTTATTTTTGACATGTCAAAGTGAACTTTTCAGAGTACAATTAGGCATAGGGACATGCAAGAAGGAGACTTGGAAGAGAATTGTGCATAGTAAAGAGGGGCTGCTTTTGTCTTGGGTTAAGGCTAAAATTCAGTAACTTACCTTTTAGACATCATGTGATTAAAGCTCATCTTTTCCGTAATCTCTCCACTTATGTCGTATGCCCTTTCCCCGCAACCTTTTGACCTTTCCTTTCTTGCTCTGGATTTACTTTCCTGTGTTCTTATCATTACACCACAATTATTCTCTCTATATAAGTGATATGAATTAGCCTCTATAGTTCTGCTTTTCCATTTATTGCTTCCCAAACTTCCTCTGGATGATATAACTCTTACTTTATAAAACAGCTATTCTCATTGTAGTTTGATACAAACTTGTAATGTCAGTGCTGACAGAATAGAAGATATCTGTCTGGATCCTTCTCTCATGAAACTTGAACTATGATTTATATCAGATGGGGAAAAAAAATCACTCTTAGTAGAGGGGTAGAAAAGAAAAGCACTTCTTTCTTTTAAAAGGAATTTTGAGTAGTTTTAATAACAAACCATTCTGGGCCATTACTATTGTGTCTGAGAGGTACCAATGTCCCTCACTTCTGCAGTTTGTGCTTAAAACAGTGTCACTTGAATTCAATCAAGTATAGCCCTCTGATTACTTTTATTTCTGGGACAGATTTTCAAGAGCAACTTCTAATTTTAGGTATTGTAGCTCAGATTCTTCCCATCCTCTGCACTCCACTGCTGTTCTATGTGCTTTCACTTCCTTTTAAAGGCGACAATCATAGGCACTCCATACGCATAGCAGAAAGCTTGTGTGGGTGGAGGTGAGGGAGAGCAAAGAGGCAGGTAGATATCTTTTTGTGTGGTTCTGAAAGTGTGTTTAGTTTTACACAACCATTTTTTATAAATATGCAACTTTTCAAAATCTGTTTTAATTACTGGCATCCTGGAGAGTAGGATACAGTTTAATGCTATTCTAATTATTTAGAATAAGGTTTTAAACATACATTTCTCTTCTTTTGCATATAAAAATCTCAGCATTCTTGCTGTACTTATGATTCATATAATATGCACTGCATCCTTCTGGATATTTTCAATGTGCACACTTCTGTCAACGATTTTTCTTCTTTGTTATTAATGTAAAAACTGGGGCAGAGGATCCAAGGAAGAGTCAGTATGAGTGCATAAATTAGGACATTTTGAAGTCTACTTCTAAGTACATGTTTCGAATAGGTTGTGATGTTCATCCAAGTAATTGCAACTATCCTAAAGTAAAGTCCTCTCAACGTAATTTATCAATTATTCTAAATTGTCTAGAGCACTAGGCTTTTACCAGTATGAATGTAAAGACCTGAATGTGGGTTAGATTAGGTTCAAGGCAGTAATATTAGAGATCCTAGTTAGAGTATTCATGTCATAAGAACAGAAGAATAATGCAAGTATGGAAAGATTAAGAATGTCTTCATCTTCCTGTTTTTAAAATGTGGGAACATTATTTATGTTTCCTACTTCAGAGCTAGGCTGTTCACTGTAAATCTTACTCCAATTCCCTATGCTGTTTCTGAGTAGCGCAATGGTAAAGTGCTGGCATACTAACTAGAAGGCTGATGGTTTAAATCCATCCAGAGGTGTCTCAAAAGTAAAGCCTTATGATCTGCTTTAAAGGTTACAACCTTGAAAACATAAAAGACAACTAGACATGTAGACCTCATCAGATGGCATACACAGAAATCAAATTGACTACATCTATGGAAAGAGATGATGACAAAGCTCACAACCAACACATGACCTGGGACCAATTGTGGAATAGATCATCAATTGCTCATATGTAAGTTCAGACTGAAGCTGAAGAAAATGAAAACAAGACAAGAGCCAAAATTGACCTTAACTATATCCCGCCTGAATTTAGAGACCATTTCAAGAACAGACTTAGCTAATTGATCACTAATAACCAAAGATCAGAGGAGTAGTGGAATGACATCAAGAACATCATATATAATGGTCATTTCAAAAAAACAAACAAAAAAACAGGAAAGACCAAAATTGAAGACAGAAGAAAGTCTGAAACTTGCTTTTGAACACAGAGGACCTAAAGCAAATAGAAAACATAAAGTAAAAGAGCTAAGCTGAAAATTTCAAAGGACACCAAGAAGACAATGTATTTGTGTGTGTGTGTGTCATTTCATTTACTTTTTTAATGTGAATTGAGTGATAGTTTACATGGGAAAAGATCAGTTTTACACTCATCCTATCATATTTCATTTCATTGCACTGCTTCCAATCATCTCAATGCATCATCATTCAACAGTATTTGCTTCCTTTCCCTCTGTTTTTGTTGTTGTTGTTTGTTTGTTTGTTTTAATTGATGTACACATAACACTCAGGAATATATAATCATTTAAACAACCAAAGGGCACATTCTGCAAGCCTACCTCCTGGCCACCAACACATAACCTTTCTCTTTCCAGTTGCTCTATCTCGCCATGTCATCATCTCTGCCTCATCTCTGGTGTCACTGCTTCTCTGGATAGGATCCCACATGCCACTCATGCTCTTGTTTTGGATAGTCCTAGGGTCCTCTTTTCCTTGAATGTAAGATTAACTACTCCCCCCTTTATGTTACAAAAAGTCTACTTTTACAGTTGTGACAGTCCCAATTAGTCATGATAACAATTACTCGCTCTTGAATCATAAGAATCTTATCCCCATCTCCTTTCACCAGACCCATCTAGACAAGATGAAAACTATTCAGTAGGGATTCTACCTTCCCCCACACACTCTGTAACTAAACTCCCTATTGAAAACTTATAAGCCAGTCACTTTGTGCCTTTAGAACTACCCCTCCCACTCCCATCCCCATTTTAGGTAGCCAATGTCTAAGTTGCCCAACCCTATCAATCCTGTGTATAGAAAGGATAGGATTGATCCTTGATGTGAAGACTACTTTCCTCTCTGTTGGTATTCTGAGCTATTACATCCATAAGTATAGGTCAAGTTAATCAAATTGTAGCAATTTACACGTGTTTCATTTATCAATTTTTTTTTTTTAATCTTCTTCTAGTCAAGCTCTGATCATCAAGCCATCAAAGATAGGTCAAATGGGTACTATCTGCAAGTTTGGGCATTCTTGTGTGTCTCCCCTCACTTCATTTCAGCTGGATCCTTCACTCTCAGCTCTAGCCCTCCATGGCTATGTCCTTGTCCATGGGTTCAGGAGTCCCCAGGTCTCTCCATACTTCAGAACAACCAACCTTTCCTCTTCTCGCTCTCATCTCCATCTCATTTCTTGAGGACCATGGAATGTGGTTGAACTCAGCCCATATTTTTATTGCTGCCTTTCCCCAACTTCCACTTACCAGTAGACCAAATTGGTCACCAGCAAGCTTACATGCCTGCTCATGTGTTCCCTTTGAGTTTCAGTCTTAGAGGGGGCTTAGTCCTGAAGGGACTTGATTGTTTGTCTTGATGGCTCCCTGGTGAACAACTTGCTTGTTCTTGTAGTAGCTAATCAGACTGTCATTTTGGTTTTTTTTCCTGCTGGTCTTTCTTTCAAGAAGTATCTTCTGTTCCTCTAGCTCCAGGCTGGTCTACTTTTCCTTTCAAAGTCAACATATTTTAATGAAATGTGCAAAAACCTGGAGTTAGAAAAACAAGACGGAAGATCATACTCAGCTTTTCTCAAGCTGAAGGAAGTGAAGTAAAAATTCAAGCCTCAAATTACAATATTAAAGGATGCCAAGGCAAAATATTGAACGATGCAGGAAATATCAAAGAAGATGAAGGAATACACAGTTACTGTACTAAAACGAATTGGTGATGTTCAACCATTTCAGGAAGTATCATATGATCAAGAACCAACATTATGGACGGAAGAAGTCCTTGCTGCATTCAAAACATTAGTAAAAACCAAAGATCCAGGAATTGACAGAATATCCATTGAAATGCTTCAACAAACTGATGCAATGTTGTAAGCACTCACTTGTTGTTGTTGTCAGGTG
Organism: Chrysochloris asiatica; assembly: GCF_000296735.1. Taxonomy (NCBI): domain Eukaryota; kingdom Metazoa; phylum Chordata; class Mammalia; order Afrosoricida; family Chrysochloridae; genus Chrysochloris; species Chrysochloris asiatica. Next base: position 27,160,657 of record NW_006408532.1, on the reverse strand, counting down.
CCATTGAGTCGGAACCGACTCATAGCGACCCTATGCACAGCAGAACGAAACAATGTCCGATCCTGGGCCAACCTCACTACCGCTGCCACACTTGAGTCCATCAATGATGCCCCCTGGCTGATCCATCGCGTTGGG
>NW_006408532.1:27137905-27159352 GCF_000296735.1 Chrysochloris asiatica | reverse complement strand
CCAGACAGTTGTCTTCCAAATTTCTTGGCAGAGATGAGTGAGTGCCTCCTGTGCTGCCTCACTTTCCTGAAAGATTTCAATTTTTATTCCATCTATCTACACCAAAAAATTTGGAAGACAGCTACCTGATCAACCAAATGGAAGACATCTATATTTGTGCCTATTCCAGAGAAAGATTCCTACAGAATTCAGAAATCGTTAAAGAATATCATTAATATCACAAGCATGTAATTTTTTTTCTGAAGATAATTTAAAAATGGGTGCAGCAGTATATCGACAGGGAGCTGTAAGAAATTCCACCTGGATCAGAAGAGGATTCAGAAGTGGAAAAAAGACTATCATTACTGACGAAAGATTTTTCCTGAAAGTAGAAAATTGTTTACTTGTGCTTTATCGAGTATGTACAGGCATTCTATTGTGAGGATCATAACAATCTATGAACAACATTGCAAAAAAGTGGACGTTCCAGAACACTTAATTATATGTAGATGAAGAGGTAGTAGTTCAAACAGAACAAGGGGATTAAAATCTGGAAAGGTTTGTGTCATGGTTGTATACTTTAACCATAAATATCCAATATGTATGCTGAGCAGATAATCTGAGAAACTGGACTTTATAAAGAAGAAGATGGCATCAAGGTTGGAGGAAAACTCATTAGCAACCTGCATTATACAGATAACACAACCTTGCTGAAAGGAAAACTCTGAGGCATTTGTTGATGAAGATCAAAGACTGCAGCCTTCAGTGTGGATTGAAGCTCAATATAAAGAAAGTGAAAATCCTCACAATTGTAAGCAACATTATGGTAAAGAACGAAAAGATTGAAGTTGTCAAGTATTTCATTTTATTTGGATCCACATCAATGCTCACCGAAGCAGCATTGGACATGTTGCATTAGGCAAATCTGCAATACAAGACCTCTTTAAAGTGTTAAGAACAAAGGTGTCACTTTGAGGACCCAAATCATGGTATATTCAGCTGCCTCATGTGCATGTGAAAGTTAGACAATGAATAAAGAAGACAATGAATGTAGAAGACTCGATGTGGTTGAATTATGGTGTTGGAAAATAATACTGAAAATACCCTGGACTGCCAGGAGAACAAACAAAACTGTCTTGGAAGAAGTATAGTTAGAATTCTCCTTAGAAGCCAGGATGGCCTGACTGGGTCCAATGTAATTGGACATGTTATCAGGAAGGACTAATCCGTGGGAAAGGACATCCTGCAAAGTTAAGTAGAGGGTCAGCAAAAAAAGAGGAAGACCACCCCCCTCAACAAGATGGGCTGACCCATTGGCTGCACAATGGGCTTAGACATAACAACAATTGTGAGCATGTTGCAAGAGTAGTATGTGTTTGTTCTATCATGCAGAGGATCAGTATGAATCAGAATGACTGGACTGTATCTAACAATAACAACTGTTATTTCGCAACGCTGCAATGGAATAAATTAACAGCTAACAATCTGCATAGTGGGAAGGGTGATGCCACAAGCCAGGGGTAGGCCTCAGGTGCAGGTGGGAGGTTCTGGGAGAAAGTCGGTGGGTGCTGTAGCTGTTGTTGGTATAGTCCTAACTCCTGACAGGTTAAGAAAGCAGCCTGGGAGCTGGGAGGAGAAATAAAACTCCCCTTTTCCTCCCTGATTTTCTGCCTGTGGTTCCCATTAACTGTAAACCAAATGGTTTTCCCGAGGGCACGGCAGCTTGATGATGCGGCCCTCAGAATTCAGCCTCCTGTTTAAGGACCAGAACAGAAAAGCATGGCTCAAGAAGCTGGAATGGCGAAGGGAAGCCAGCCCGCACATTCTCCTCACATAACCCCGCTCCTATAGTTCCTGGAGGTTTTGGCGTTCCTTATTGATTTCCCTTCCCGGCCTTATGCTCTTAGTTTGCCTGCTTACTGTGTTTCCTCACTCTTTGCTCGCTGTCTGCACCATCCCATCATGCCATTGGCACCTGGAGTCCTCCTCCATCTGCCTCCTGCGGAGCCTCCCACCAGCTTTGCACAGCTTCGCTTCCACATCCAGGGGGCTCCTAGCACTCTGTCATGCAGCCCCTCTCCCGCCTGGGCTTTCGCAGCATGTCTCCACCACCTTCCGGAACTGGCAACCTTTTCGGCTCCAATATTTTGAAGTCTCGCCTTGAGGATACAAATCTGTCACTTATATGTATCCTTTAGTATAGCACCGTTTGTATTTTGAGTGTTGCGTAGTAAATCGTAATTGCCACCAACTAAAATAGATACGAGGAAATAGGAAGTGTGGGCATTTCTTATCATTTACCATTCACGTTGAATCTTCCCGTCAGTGTGACTGCAATAACAGTTCTTGCATAAAACATCAAGGAACATGTTGGCCGGCACTGAACAAAACCGCTTATTCTCTTCAAATTGCATTAAGCCTATAGTTTCAGGCCCAATGGGCACTCTCTCTACAGACATTTCAAAGACTCCCATTGATAACACGTCTACTTGCCACAGAGCCCAGCTGAGTAATTTAAACTGTCGGTGATGTGGTGTACACTGAAGGATAATGCACGATTGCATGGTGGACGGTTCAAACTCACCACCTGCTCCTGGGAAACACAGGGTTGCTGTGAGTAGAAACCCAACCGACAGACACTTACCAACAACAACTAGAAAGGCATGGATGTAAGAGAGACTGGGTATACATTGTAACCCTCTTCATGAAGATCTAGAAGAAAAACTACACAGACATCCATGCTAAACATTTCTGTTTCTTCCCAGACGGTTGAAACGTTTGTATCTTCTGGATGTTGCCAGAGAGAGGGGGTGAGGCATTACCAAGATTTCTCTTTTAGACCACCGTCCCCTTACTGCACATTTACACTCCTACTCACCTCTGTCCAAATTGTTGTGCACATAGAACATTATTGTTGTTGTTGGCTGCCATGGAACCCACCTTAACTCATGGCGACCCTGGTACTGCCGAGTCCGGCACCATCCACACCATGACTTGTGGGTCAGGCCATTGTGATCCATATAGTGAGCCCTACCTAGTCTTGCCACTCTGCCAAAACCTGTCCAGTTTCATTGCAATATGCAAACCTCCATTGAGAATGACCGGCTAATGTGTATCTTACCGCGTCACACTAGGACTCCAGTTTTCCACATAGAAGGCAAGAATTTTACCACTGAACACTCACTGCTCTCTGTTTGTTGTTGTTAAGTGCTATCAAGTCAGTTCTGACTCAGAGCGACCCCTGTATAGGGTTTCCAAGATGCAGCTGGTGAGTTTGAACTACTGACCTTGAGGTTAGCAGTCCAGTACTATCCAACAGCATCACACCAGGACTCCATTGCCCTCTGTGGACATGCTTATGTGCTGTGGAGTCAATTCTGACTCATAGCAATTCTGTATAGGGTTTCCGAGGCTGTAAATCTTTACAGGAGCAGAAAGCCTCATCTTTCTCCCACGGAACAGCTGGTAGTTTCAAACTGCTGACTCTGAGGTTAACAGCCCGATTCGTAACCACTACACTACCAGAGCTCCTTGTTGTTAAGTGCTGTCGAGTCGATTTCGACCCATAACGATCCTGTATAGGGTTTCCAAGGAGCAACTGGTGAGCTCGAACCGCCGACCTTGCAGTTCAATTGGCTTTGCAGTCTGGTGCATTAGCCCACAGGGCCACACCAGAGCTCTTTAGTACCTGGTAGTTTTTCAAAAACTAGAAACCTAATTACTTCCCTCAAGTTTTTATATTGAAAAAATTCAAACTTAAAAAAAAATTGAACAGTAAAATGAACATCAATCAATATACCTATCACCTAAGTTCACATTTTTTTCCCTGATGACTTCAGAGTATATTTCCTAAGAAAAATGACACTCTTACATAACCACAATTCTGTTATCATACCCAGGACATTTACCCTTGACACAATAGTACTGTCTTCTATAATGTAGTCACATTCAGATGTCTGCAATTGTCTCCATAATTGTCTGTGTAGAAGCTATTGTTATCTGTGAGTATGTTTTATCCATTATTTTAATCCAGGATCACACATTGTATTTAGTTGCTATGTCTGTTTATTCTCAATTTTGAAATGTGTAGGCCCAGGTCTGCAGAAAAGCCTTTGTTCTGGATTTGTCTGATTGGTCTTTTTCATGATTAACTTGAGGTTAAACTTTTACGTTTTTCAATAACCTGATAGAGGCAGTGGTGTGTCCTTGCTGTATCATACTGGGAGTTGTGGTGGTGTGCAGTGGAGTTGGTTCTGACTCATAATGACCCTGCATAGAGTTTCCAAGGCTGTAAATATTTACGGGAGCAGAAAGCCTTATCTTTCTCCCACAGAATGGCTGGTAGTTTCAAACTGCTGACCTTGAGGTTAGCAGCCTGATTCATAAACACTACGCTACCAGAGCACCTCACACCAGCAGTGCAAGCTACTTATTTATTGCACTACAGGTCATGTTAAGTTTGGTTATCTGGTCAAGGTATTGCCTGCAGGATTTTTCCAATGTAAACGTTCTCTTTTTCATTTATAATTCATAAATGAATTATTAGGTTGGATCATGATTTTAAAGATACAAATTTAAGCTTTAGAAAAATTATATAATTAATGATCTTCGACTCTTTTCTAAGGCATTTGTAATGTTGCTTTAAGACGGTGCTCATAACACAATTAGTTCCTTCTTGGACTCCATGTCTCTTATTAGAAAATGTCTCCCTATAGAGGGCTTTTCTCTGACCATTCAATAAGAGCAGACATCGCACCAGCGACCAGTTAAGTAACATTTGAGCACCCTGTTTGTTTCCATCCTAGCATTTTTCTAAGATGTGATTATTTACCTGATTACTTATTTATTATTTATAGCTATTACTAGACTGTAAGCTTCTAAAGGTAGGAATACCAAGTTTGTCTATTATTACCCCAGCGCTAGAATATATAGGGCTGTACATAAAGTAGATGGCACTTAACAACAACAACACATAAGGTAGACTATAAAATAAACATTTGCCGAATGAGAATATCAATGCATGAGTGAACACATTTTATATCTTGGCCAGATTTACATATTTAAAAAATAATTTTTATAAGAAGGCAGAGGGAATGGGACATGGTTGTGGATCTTTATACTCAAAATTCATGCTCCCCTCTCATAGTGTGAAGTTACCAGTGGGAAATAGCAACCCAAATCAGGAGTACATTTCCAGCATCCTTAGCATCCATTGTGACCATGTGATTAATTCTTGCCAATACAATGTGGGACAAGTTGTGTGTTTCACTTCTCAGCCCTGCTTTTCTTTCATTGAAGAAGTGGGTGGAACTTCTCTATTGTCTCTTTCTCTCTACCATCTGGGGCTGAGAACGCCAACTTATTAGGGTTTGGCATAGCCACAGGATAGAAAACTGCTAGATGCCAGAGTGTGACTTTCATGGAACTAAGAAAAAAAAACGTTTATTGTGCTAATCCATGTACATTTCTGATTTATTTGAAATAGCATCAAACATTGCTTTAAATGACACAGAAATGAAAGCTAGAAAACTAGTAGAAAATTAAGAATATAAAACCGAAAAAGAAAGTTGTGATTACTAAAGATTAACTGTCTTGCTATGATTTTTGACAGTGTATACTTTCTCTGTTCCTCAAGGCAGACAGTGTAGGATTAATTCTAGAAACACTCAAGAAGGAGACTTTAAAGATAATTTTACATAGTGAAAACAAGGCCACCCTTGTCTTTAGAAAAGGTTAAAATGCAGTCACTTAGCTTTTAGAGATGGTATGATTAAACCGTATTGTTTCTGAGATAATACATCCTTCTGCCAACCTAATCTGGGGAAATTCCAGTATGATTTAAGAGACAATCCGTCAAATTCTTTCTTTGTTGCCTCTGGTGAGTTTTGTTTGCTGTGGGTAGCATTACTAATGGAACAACAAATCTATCTAGTAATTATTTAGTATCAAGCCAGTGAGTAAAAGGAGTTACTGAATTTTAGAGAGGGAGGAAATCTTAGATTTATTTTAGTGGGCCCAGATAATGTAAATGCTTAACTATTAGAATGTGTAACAGAGTTAGTTATTGGAAAAGTTCACTCCAGAAATTAACTCATGGGTACAGCAGTCGGCTTCCAAATGATTTTTGTTGTTAAGTGTTGTCTAGTAAGTTCTGACTCACAGCAACCCTGTACTGGATTTCTGAGGTTATGAATTTTTACAGGAACAGAAAGCCTCATCTTTCTCCCTCAGAGTGGTTAATGGGTTTGAACGGCCAAATTTCCAGTTAGCAGTTCAGTGCTTATCCTTCAGTGCCACAAGAGCATCGCATTTATTTACATGTGTAAATTCTTTGAAAAAAAAAAAAAATCTGTCTGTGTTTATGAATTGGGCTGCGAACCACAAGGTCAGCTGTTTGAAATTACCAGCTATTCTGTGAGAGAAAGATGAGGCTTTCTGCTCCTGTAAAGATTTTCAGCCTCGGAAACCCTTTATAGGGTCACTGTGAGTTGGAACCAACTCCACAGCACATAAACCACCATGACCATCTCATTGTTAAGTCCTGTCAAGTTGGTTCTGAATCATTGCAACTCTGTTTAAGGCTCCTGAGGAGCAGCTGTTGGCTTGAAATCACCAGTCTTGCCATTAGCAGTCCAGTGCTTATCCTACAGTGCCACATCAGGACTTTTTTTAGATGTTCTTAAACTGTAGGCTACAAGTAAGCACACCTTCATTTATTGTGCCATTTTCTAAAGTAGTTTATCACACCCTTGCAAATCACAAAATAAATACACTTTTAAAATTATATTAGCCTAAGCCTGAACCACATCCAGATCTTCAGAGATGGGAAGTTTCCACTTGAAACGATGAGCAGACCAGGCTGGAGCAGCTAGAAGAAAAGAACATACTTCTTGAAAGAAAGACCTACAGGAAAAATAGAGCAATATAGGCAGACCGAGTGTTACTACAAGAACAAGCAAGTTGCTTGCCTAGGAGACTTCAAGGCAAGTGGTTGGGTCCCCTCAGTGTAAACCCCTTTCCAAGACTAAGACTAATGGGAATACATGCTCTGATTGGTGACCACATTCATCACTGATAAGGGGAAATGAGGGAAAAGCAGCAATGAAGCTGCGAGCTAAGCCCTAATCCAGGTGGAAACCTGGTTGGCCAGCAGTGTGGCAAGATCTGGAGACTATTGGGCCCAGAGTCAGTGGCATACCCACAGAGGACTAGAGTGGGGAGTGAAGCATCCAGCAGATAAGAAGAGAGGGCATATACACAAGAACACCCACACTTGCAGTTAATACCCAACTTGACCTGGCTTCAATAATTGGATGATCAGATCTCAAAAGAAGAAGAAAAAAAAAAAAAAACTAATCTGATACAATTTGATGAACTTGACCTACACCTATGGATGCAGTAGCTCAAAAGAGGGAATAAATCCTTACAGCAAGGATCATTCCCACCCCTCCATACGCAGAGTAGACAGTGATGGGCAACTTGGACGTTGGCTAACCAAAATGGAGGGGGGGGAGGGGCTACAAAGGCAAGAAGTGACTGGCTTAAAAGCTTTCAAGAGGGAACCTAGATTCAGAGGGCATGAAGGACAGTAGAATCTCCACTGAGTAGTATCCAATCTGTCTAGGCGGGGCTGATGAAATGAAATGCAGACGGGTCTCTTGTGATACAATAGTGAATAATTGTTATCAGGACTGCTTGTGAGGGTTGGAAATGTAAAGGTAGATGTTTTGTGGCAAAGGGAGGGGAGTGATTAACTTTTCAGTCTAGGAGCGGAGGTCCCTGGGACCATCAAGGGAGAAGAGCGGAGAGCGGAAAGCGGAGAGCGGGACCCTACCCAGAGAAGCATTGATGCCAGAGATGGAGGCAGAGACGATGATGCGGAGAGATGGAGCAGTTGGGGACTTTAGACATAGAGAGGGAGAGGGAGGGGCTGTGTGTTGATGACCAGGGGGCAGGCTTGTAGTGTATACCCTTTGGTTGGTTGATGATGCATGGAGGGGATTGTAACCATGACAATGAAAAGATATACAATAGGATGAATGTAAAACTAATGTTCTCCCATGTAAACTATCACATAATTCACAAAAAACCATGAAAAAAAAATATATTAGCCTTGTACGCGGAACTTCCGAGGCTGCCGGACGCCCTATTGTCACCATGAAGCTCAATCCCTTGGTGACCTTGGACCACAGCAAGAACCTCAAATGCCACTTGAATGCTTCCTCGCACACGCGCAGAAAGATCCTATCGTTCACGCTGTACAAGGAGTTGCGGCAGAAGTATAACGTCCTCTCTATGCCCATCTGCATAGACCACCAGGTCAAGGTGGTTCAAGGACACTGCAAAGTTCAGCAGATTGGCAACGTAGTCCAGGTGTACAGAAAGAAGTATGTCATCTACATCAAGAGGGTGCAGCGTTCAAGGGCTAATGGTAAAGCTGTCCAAATGGGCATTCACCCAAGCAAGGTGGTTATCACCAGTCTCAAATTGGACAATGATGGGAAAAAAGTTCTTGAATGCAAAGCCAAATCTCAATAAGTTGGAAAAGAGAAAGGCAAATATAAGGAAGAATTTTTTGAGAAAATGCAGGAATGAATATAACCTGTAATGGAACCAAAGTTTAACCTTAGATTTCTAGCCTAGTTTGTGTTGCTTGGAAACTCTTCCAGATGGCTTTGGAATATTTCATTTCCATCTTGCTCTGTTACTGATATGTGGCACTGTACACCTTCCTTTGCAACTTTGATTACCAATATTATGAATAAAAATTGGAAATGTTCCTGAACTGGAAAAAAAAATTATAATATTCATGTTTTCCTCTGAATGTTTGTTGAGTGGGAATAATTAGTTAAATAACAAAATTGAAGTAGTATTTTTTCCAACAGTTAATAAATTATTTCTATGTTTTGATATCACTGAGAAGTATGAGAGGCTGGAAAAAGTTCATGGAAAAATTCCATTTCCTTTTAATTCCATTTTTTCATGAACTTTTTGAAACTCCTTCATATGTCAATTACATAAAATAGAGGAATTAGAGATTAATTAGAAATTAATCCACCACTGATCTATCAGTTTGTCGTACTGTGGTGGCTTGTGAGTTGCTATGATTCTGGAAGCTATACCACCGATATTTTAAATGCCAGCAGGGTCACCTATGGTGGACAGGTTTCAGATGAGCTTCCAGATGAAGACAGACTAGGAAGAAGGAGTGGAGAGCTACTTTTGAACATTTAGTCACTGAAAACCTTATGAATAGCAGAGAAACATTGTTAGATATAGTGCCAGAAAATGAGCTCTTCAGGTTGGAAGGCACTCAAAATGCGACTGGGGAAGAGCTGCCTCCTCAAAGTAGAGTTGATCGTGATAACACAAATGAAGTAAAGCCTGTGGGAGTAAAGCCCACAGGACTGTCATTTGCTGATGGGGCACAACTCAAAATGTTTCGTTCTACTGTGTATAAGGTTGCTATGAGTCGGCGGCACCGACTCGATGGCACCTAACAACAACAGAGATTAATAATCTTTCCAACATCTACCACTCTAACTGTTCTATGTAGAAGAGTTATTGTGCCACTGTATGATCACTGCTCTAAGGATTTGACATTGTTGCTGTTATTGTTGTTGTTAAATTCAGTTTCACCGGTTCTGACCCATAGCAACCCTGTATAGGGTTTCCAAGGAGTGGCTGGTGAGCTTGAATGACCAACCTTGCAGTTCAAACCGACTTTGTAGTCCAGTGCATTAACCCACTAGAGTTTAATTCCAAACATATATAATGTACTGTCAGATGGAAACAGAAAAACAGTTTTTGTTTCTGAACTGCGTGTATTTTGAAAAGTAATTTTTTTAAAAAAGACAACCACTTAACTGATAGTGAATTTATATGTAGTGAGTGAGAGTACCAGCAGCTCCAAATTCATTACCATTGAGTTGATTCTAAGTCATGTCAATCCTATAAAATAGGATTCCCAAAGCTGTTTCTTATCTTTACTGAAGCCAACTGCCACACACTGGTGTGTTTGAACCACCATTTTGGTTAGCAGCTGAGCACTTAAGGATTCTGAGATGGGGAGATTATCCTGGATTATCTGCGTGGGCTTAATGTAATCATAAGAGTGTGTGTAAGGAAAAGAGGGAAGAAGAGTTAGAGGCAGAGGAGATGTGATGATGGAATCAGAGTGATATGGAATCATGAGCCAAGGAATGTGGACTACATCTAGAGTCTTGAAAAGACAAGGAAACAGATTATCCCCTAGAGCCTCTAGAAGAAACGTAGCCATGCCAACACATTTTGGACCTCAGATGTACAGAATTATAAGGTAATAAGTCTGTTATTTTAAGCCACTGAATCTGTGGTAATTTGTTATAACAGTAGCTATGTTGGTGTTGTTATGTGCCTTTGAGTTGATTCTGACTCACAGGAAACTAATATATCAGCTTTGGGAAGAATATTTATCTTTTTAAAGAAAATTCACATAGAATCAAATGCAATTGCTTTCCAAACAGATGATTTCTCAGTTCAGAAAAGATCATGCTAGATGAATCATAAATTACTCATTTTTACTAATAACTTCTTGGCTCGGTGAGTATTGCCACTATTCTTTCTAATACTGGGTTTAGGGAACAGTCTATGTGATATTATTTTTCATTCATATTATTTCATTTGATCCTTAAAACATCAACTTCTTTTTACAAATGTAGCGATGGATTCTCAGAGAAAATAAATAATTTACTGTATTTAAAGTTGGTGATAATATGTAGATAACAAGTAGCTAGATAGATAGACAGTTTTTAAGTGCCATCAACTCAGTTCTGACTCTTAGCAACCCTGTAAAAAGTTTCCAAGGAGATAGATAGATATATGTTGTTGTTGTTAGGTGCCATTGAGTCAGGACTGACTCATAGAGACCCTATGCACAATAGAACGAAACACTGCCCGGTCCTGGTCCAACCTCACAATTGTTGCCACACTTGAGCCCATTGACGCTGCCATTTTGCCAATTCATCTCTCTGGGGGTCTTCCTCTTTTTTCTCTAACCCTCCACCTTACCAAACGTGATATCCTTCTCCAGCGACTGGTCCCTCCTGACAATATGTCCAAAGTATGACAGACAAAGTTTGGCCATTCTAACCTCCAAGGAGCACTCTGGCGGCACTTCGTCCAACACAGATCTGTTGGTTCTTTTGGCAGCCCATGATACTTTCAATATTCTCCTAAAACACCATAACTCAAAGGCATCAATTCTTCTATGGTCTTCTTTATTCACTGTCCAACTTCTGCATGCATATGAGCTTAATGAAAATACCACAACTTGGGTCAGGCACACTTTAGTCCTCAAGCTGACATCTTTGCTCTTTAACACTTTAAAAAGGTCTTGTGCAGCAGATTTGCCTAATGCAATATGTCATTTGATTTCTTGACTGCTGATTCTATGAGTGTTGATAATTGATCCAAGAAGAATGAAGTCCTTGACAACTTCAATCTTTTCTCCATTGATAAGAATGCTGTTTATTGGCCCAGTGGTGAGGATTTTTGTTTTCTTTACATTGAGATGCAATCCATACCAAAGGCTATGGCCTTTGATCTTCATCAGTAAGTATTTTAAGTCCTCTTCACTTTCAGCAAGCAAGGTTGTATCATCTGCATATCACAGGTTGTTAATGAGTCTTCCTCCAATCCTGATGACACATTTTTCTTCACAGAACCCAGCTTCTTGGATTATTTGCTCAGCATACAGGTTGAATAGTATGGCAAGAGAATACAACCCTGTCGTACACCTTTCTTAATATTAAATCATTCAGTTTAAAATTGTTCAAACAACTGCCTCTTGGTCCATGTACAGATTCTTCATGAGCACAATTAAGTGTTCTGGAATAGTCATTCTTCACAATGTTGTTCATAGCTTGTCATGATCCACATAATCGAAAGCCTTTGCATAGTCAATAAAGCACAGGTAAACATCTTTCTGGTATTCTCTGCTTTCTGCCAAGATCCATCTGACATCAGCAATGTTATCCCTCGTTCTATGTCCTCTTCTGCATCCAGCTTAAACCTCTGGATTTCTATGTCAATGTATGTTTGCAGCCATTTCTGTATTACCTTTAGTAAAATTTTACTGGCACAGGATATCAATGATATTGTCCAATGAGTTCTGCATTCCATTGAGTCACCTCTCTTTGGAATGAGCACAAATTCAGATCTTTTCCAATCAGTTGGCCAGATAGTTGTCTTCCAAATTTCTTGGCATAGATGAGTGAGTGCCTCCTGTGCTACATCACTTTCTTGAAAGATTTCAATTTTTATTCCATCAATTCCTGGTAGATACAATTAGATAAGATACTGTTGGAGAAAAAGTGCAATGAATTTTATAAATAGAATTTAGTGTGACCAAAAGTTTACAAACTTTGTGCTGAGATAGCCATGAGAGAGAAAAAAAATCTATTGGACACCACCTATATAATGGAAAGATAACAGTAGATGTCTCTATCATAAAGAATCACAAGGAATAGGACTGAATAATCTGACACTGAAGGGCTCTTTAAATATTGATTCAATACTCTGGTCTACTTAGGATCCAAACAATTTGTGAGTTGTTCAACACTAAGACAGTCTCTATTCTGATAGATAAAAGACTATGGGAGAAGAACACAAAGAATTTCATAAATAGAATTTAGTGTGGCCAAAAGTTTGCAGAGCAAAGTTTAGGCAGAGATAGTTATCAGAGGGGAAAAAAAAAAAAAGAACTCTTGGACACTCCACCTAATCTCCTGGTTTCCTCCTCTATAAATGAAAGATAACAATAGATGTCTCTCTCATAAAGAATCACAAGGAATAGGACTGAATACTCTGACACTGAAGGGCTCTTTAAATGTTGATTCAATACTCTGTGGTCTACTTAGGATCCCCAAACCAATTTGTAACTCATTCAACACTAAGAGGTTATCTATTCTGAAGGATAAAAGGAGACGTTATAAATCAGGTGACAATCAGTGATTCCAAAAGGAATTGAACATATTCTTTGTCCAAATGAACAGAAGATGTTGGTATGAGTTGTGTGCTCTCAGTTAGAAGTAGATACAGCTGAAGCTGGTTACCAGAGGGTGAGCACAATGCAAGAGAACCTTCATGAACAGCAGCTCCCAAGACAGGTTAGATAAGTGTCTCTCAAGTTAGGCCATCAAGATGAATGAGGTCACCTAGATAGAGTTTAGATAACTGCAAAGCAGAACAATATGACTGAAGACTAGCTTAAGACCTCAACACAACTACAGAGCCAACAGCAGCTGGAAACTCTTATGGACTAAATGCAAAGGAGAGAGTATTTTTGACATCAAAGGGATCTGTTTGACAAATGAAAATCAAGTTGGATGGAGTTTAAGGCAAACAGCTGGGTGTGTTGCAACTTACGTAGATTTCCTGTAGTCAGATTTATTAGAATCCCCCATACCTCCCAAGGAGAACGTAAATAGTTTTTAATTTTCAGGGTTTTCCATTGCAAACAATAGAGATGAGAAGATGGTAAGATGAATAAGCTGTACCACAATTCCTCAAATGATTGGGTGGCTACACTTGTTCTGTCTGTGCCAAGTCCTTATTCCTTCCACAATGCTCTCCCTTCATTTTTTTTTGTTTTTTGTTTTTTTTAATGTGCAGTAAAATTTATCTTGGGGTCCCCAATTTAAATATAATGTAATTGATTCTAAGAATATTTTCCTGCTGAAGGACTTCTGATATTGGAAACTCCTCTGAATGGCATCCTATGATGTCTTGTCCTTTGTCACAGCAACAAGGATGACAGGCAAATTTACTTCTTAGCATGTGTTTGGCAACTGGCTTTTCAGTGAAATGCACCAAGAACATTTTACAGCTTTGATTTATATCAGAGTACAGGTAATTCAATTGCTTACGGAGAGACCAGCCTCAAGGTAAGGAAAAGAAAGAGCAAAATGGCATCTTCAGCCAAGTATATAGAGTGGCTTCTATGCTATCTGAGTTGAAATTGACTTGATGGCATGTAACAACAACTGGTATGCTTGTATGTGATTATTCACTTAATGAAATAGTGATCCCCAACTTATTCTGTTATCAGTAGCAATCCATTAGAGTCCAAATTCAAATATCTAGTATAAAGAATCAAAATTTTTGAAAGCCAACATTATTTCAAGTTTTATTGCCCTGATTCCGCCACTAAAACGGAGCTCCTTGAAGTCAGACATTCTCGTCCAAGATGCAAACAAGTTGCTTAATAATTGTTCATTGTTGCAGCTTGAGTAATTTAGCAAACTACAAGTCATCTAGTAGGCATGTAATATATATTTAATAAATTAAGTAGCATGAGTCAGAAGTCGAAAAATGGGTTTAAACATGATTGAGTGCAAAGGGAGAGAGAAGACATCGTCTGTTTCAGTAAGTCAACTTTATCTATTTAAATTACTCCATGTCCCAAGATCTGCAGATCAAATTCAAAGCCCATAATATATAAACCCAGGATTAATTTAGGGGTTCAAACAATACACAGTAGGGGAAAAAATCCTCTCGTTTTTGGTATCATTTAATAGGGTCTGTTTGCTTAACTTCAGAACCGATGTAATGATGTCTAAACAGCAAGAGGAGATTTTAAGTTAATACAGCACTTACACTGTTTTGCTGGTGGATTAGTGAATGATTTCATTGACCTGAAGCTTTGTTCTTGTTTTTGTGCTCTCCTCGATTATTCCACTGATATGCTGAAGAAATACATGCAGGTGACAGATAATGGTCTTAGCAGACATTAAGTCTGTTTTCTTTCTGTTTACTACCTACAACTCCTGCTGGTTTCAAGTGTTTAGATTTTCATTTGAAGATAAGTTTTGTTTACATAATAAGCTATTTAGGGCCAGACCTTAATTGAGGTCAAGGTTTCCCTGCAAACTCATGCTTGCAAATCAGCAAAATAGAAAGTGAACAAGTATTAGCTCTCACAAATTCCATGAGCAATTAGTGGACAAGCTTGCAACAGAGTCTTGGGAACTGGAATGGAAGTGTGTTTTAGCTATCATAGGGAGGGTTACAGACATCAGATCTTTTTAGATTTAATAATCATCTAAAGCATTTAAGGCATAAAGAATAGCAGTTGAAGCAAGGTCCTCAAGGTCTGGCTTTTTAAACTTAATTTTGCAAAAATCAGATAATGTATTGATTTTTTTAGAAAAGTTCGGTAAAAAGAATGCTGATTGTGAGGGTTGGAAATGTAAAGGTAGATGTTTTATAGCAAGGAGGTGAGTGATTAACTTTTCAGTCTAGGAGTGGAGGTCCCTAGGACCATCAAGGTAGAAGAGCAGAGAGCAGGACCCTACCCAGAGAAGCAGTGATGCCTGAAACGGAGCCAGAGATGATGACGTGGAGCGATGGAGCAGCTGGAGACTTCAGATTCAGAGAAGGAGAGCAACTGTGTGCTGAAGACCTGGGGGGTACAGGGGGAAGGATTGCATGGAAGGGATTGTAACCATGGCAATGAGAGATGATATACATCAGAATCAATGTAAAACTAATGTTCTCCCATGTAAACTACCACATAATTCACAATAAAACATTAAAAACAAACAAACAAACAAAAAAGGATGTTGGTATCATGTGTCTGTATGTATGCAAGTGTATGAATGTACACATTAGATATAAAGTCTAAACATTGCCTTATGGTTGCATTAGTTGGTGTACAAAAAGGTAACATGGCTTGCAGAGAACTTCTAAGAAGAGAAAACTATCTGAAAAATATGTTTTGGATATCAGATAACTTTAGCTTTAGTAAAGAGGATGAGGTCAAGTTTATCTGTCTAAACAGTTACAGACTTTTAAAACACATTGAGTATCAATTCATAGTATCAGTTGCTGTGGGCCTTAGCTGGGTGAAATTTTTAAAATAATAAATGAGCTCACCGTGTTTTGTCAAATAAGGCTTGGTCAGGTATATTTAATTTTAAAATGGTTTCCAGAATACTTTGATCCATCAATCCAGAAAAGTTGCCTTTTCTCACAGTCACCAGAATTTCTTTCTTTGTTCCCTTACTTTTTACTAAAGACATCTATGTATGGCTCTGTAGGATAAGCACTGGACCGCAAGGTCGGTTGCTCAAACTTGTCAGGTGCTCCTTAGAAACTCTATACAGGGCACTGTGAGTCAGAACCCATTTGTCATCACTTAACAATAGCAACAATAGAATAGACATATTCAACAGAATTCGCTACTATGAGGTCACCACGTGTCTAAAATTGGTTCTATTTAGGCAAATCCCAATGTTAGGATGGATTGTTGCCGTGAAGTGCCATCGAGTTGGTACTGACACATAGTGACCCTGCATAAAGCTTCCGAGATGTTAAATCTTTGGGGGAGTAGAAAGCCTCATCTTTCTCCACAGAGCGATTAGTGGGCTCGAACCATAGACCTGTGGTTTGCAGTCCAGTGTTTATCCTATAGAGCCACCGTGCTCCCTAGGACGGACTGTTGCTGTTGCTAAGTGACGTTCATAGCGACTCTGTATAGGTTTCCAAGAAGCAGCTGGTGAGCTAGAACCGCCGACCTTGCAGTTCAACCGGCTTTGCAGTGTGGCGCATTAACCCACAGCGCCACACCAGGACTCCATTGGGATGAATTGGTGGTGGTGGTTATGTGTTATGTTATGGAGTGATTCCGATTCATAACAACCCTGTACAGGGTTTCCAAGGCTGTAAATCTTTACAAGAGCAGAAACTCTCATCTTTCTTCCACCTAATGGCTGGTAGTTTCAAACTGCTGACCTTGAGGTTAGCAGACCAATTCGTAACCACTACGCTACCAGAGCTCCTGATTAGGATGAATTGGCCCTGTGTTATCTTTCATCTGATAGCATAGTAATTACGAATCAGGCTGCAAACCGCAAGGTCAGCAGTTAGAAACTACCAGCTGCTCCACGGAAGAAAGATGAGGCTTCTGCTCCCATAAAAGATTTACAGCCTCGGAAACCCTGTACAGGGTCGCTATGCGTCAGAACCGACCCCACGGCACATAACAACAACAACAGCAATAAATATTTCTACCTTTATCCCACAACAATTAGGCAACTGGCCCATTTGTGTACACAAGGACATGTTTAAGAAGCGGACTCAACCTAGAACAAAATAGTTTTCTGTCCAAACAGTTTTGAGAACAACCTTAGACTATACAGACTGTGTAGTCAAAAAGAAAAGATTTAAAAAAAAAAAAAAAAAAAACGACGAAGAAAGAAAAAAAGACTGGCAGCATTTGTTGTTGTTGTTGTTAAGTGCTGTTGAATCGGTTTCGACTCATAGCGACCCTGTACAGGGCAGCATAGTAGCTGTAAAAATTTGGAGGAAAGGGAGCTCAAAATCTGCTTCACTCATTTGTGGGTTGTCCTGACTTTGCGGTAAGGGTTATCTCAGCTGTTTGGAGTTTTCTACGTAGTTAGCAACGGGAGCCAAAGAGGTTAAAACAGCTCATCACTTTATCAGGATTACTGAGGGTATAGGGGAGGCCTTAATGGTCTGGCAGTCCTTTTTGTCACAATTTAATGGCATATCGATCTTGCAGAGTGAACAATCATGACCTTCAACTGTTTACAGATGCTTCGCAGGGAAAAGGCTTAAGGAGCTTATTCTAGGGAAGCTGAGAAGGTTCAGTCCTGACCAGTCAAGTTGGGAAAGTCAAACAGCAATCAAAACATCCCAGTTTGGGGGGCAACTTTCCACTGGGGGTGGCACTTACAACTGGGGAGATCATAAGTGCTTCAGGAAAAGCCGGTGGTGTTATAGTCAATCAATAAATCAACCAGGAGTGTCATTAAAAGCGAGAGGGAGTCTATGTGTGTGTGTGTGTGTGTGTGTGTGTGTGTGTGTTCGCGTGCGTGCACACCTGCACGCGCCAGAAAGGACTTCTTTTAGGTGCACGTGATGGTGAATGTAAGGTTTAGAACCTTCATATCAATTGGCTGGTGACCCCAGGATGAGGTAATCATATGCAATAAGATAAAACCCACATGAAACAGAGGGTTTTTCTACATCATATAATTAATCTGAGGGTTTTACATGGTTTTTCCTTTTTGAATTCACAAAAACTTGCCTACTCACATGTAGAAAACTGCTTTGAGAAAGAAGATGGCCTCTGAAATTAAATTCTCCATTGGGGCAAGGTTATGTTGTTTATCTGAGTGATATCTTTCAATGAATCTAATCAATAACCAGTTGCCATGAAGTCACTTCAGACTCATGGTGACCCCATGTGTGTCAGAGTTGAACTGTGCTCTATAAGGGTTTCAACGGTTGGCTTTTCAGAAGTAGAGCCAAGCCAGACTTTTCTTCTGGGCATCTTTAGGTGGCTTTAGCCACCAACATTTTGGTTAGCATTTGAGCTCATGAACACGGTTTGGAGAAACCAGGGACTCCGAATCCAATCAATACAATTGTTGGATTTCAATACAAAGATTTCAGCCTTGGTTTTGTTGAACCTCTACTATGTGATCGCCAATGTCCTGGTTGCTATACATTGTCATAAAACATAACTCCTATCTTCGTAAGTACCATACATAACCAGTCACTGACTTGCATATTATTTCTGGCTTTAATGCTCTACCCTTTCTTTATGAACTCTTATATAGATTTGAATTTATGATAAGACACAATGAAAGCTGAGATATAATATCTGCAAAATAGTTACTAAAATGTGAAAACAGAATGCATCTTTATTGCTTATTTGTTTAGCATTGGCCTTGAGGGTGGGGAAGATCTAATGCAATACTGAATACCAGCCTTGTATTCAAATGCACAGCTGCAAACAAGTCACTGTTCAAATAGTACACAATGTAAAACTGCCATTTACTCCTTTCGGCTATTTCTACTTGCATAGGAAGCACCTCTCCAATCAAATAACCCATTCTGCAATGTCAAGGCACCCCAAAAATGCTTTAAGTTGATTTTGAGCTTTGTCTGCAACGGAAATTTCAAGATAGTTTTAAAGATATGTCTAATGCACAGAGTGTAGTCCTGGTGTGGCGCTGTGGGTAAATGCGCCAGACTGCAAAGCCATTTGAACTGCAAGGTCAGCGGTTCAAGCACACCAGCTGCTCCTCAGAAACCCAATATAGGGTCGCTATGGGTCGGAATCGACTCGACGGCATTTAACAACAACAATGCACTGAATACATATTTTGAGAGTCATTAAATATTGGCTTGAGCAACCCAAAGCTCACATTCTGTATTTCAACAGGTCTACTTCTTCCAAGCTCTGGTAGCGTAGTGGTTACGAATCAGGCTGCGAACCGCAAGATCAGCTGTTCGAAACTACCAGCTGCTCCGCAGGAGAAAGATGAGGCTTTCTGCTCCCATAAAGATTTACAGCCTCGAAAACCCTTTTCAGGGTCGCTATGGGTCGGAACCGACTCGATGGCACTTAACAACAACAACCACTTCCAAGCTGATCATATTACCTGCCTCATGTTCCACTAGGTTATGTAGTCCCGGAGCTACTTTTTGGCCACTTTACACTGTTCACATAGTCTGAAAGGTGGCAAGCTTTGGACACATTTTGCTATCCCATCTAGAATGCCCTACTCATTTGCCCATTGGACAAACTCATTTATCCTTCAAAACCCAGTTTAACAGTCACACCTCATGTGAACTATTATAAGGCCAACTTGTTGTTGTGAAGTGCCTTCGAGTTGGTTCCAACTCACAGCGACCTTATATAGGGTTTCTGAGTAGCAGCTGGTGAGCTTGAACCACAAACCTTGTGATTCAAAGCGACTGGCAGTTCAGCACATTAACCCCCAACGACACACCAGGACTCCATAAGACTAACTAGTGGTCCACATAGTTTACTATCTCAGCATCCATTAATTATTCCTAGTTGTCCTTTCACCCAGTTTCTATCGTGTCACAAACTCTCTCAGTAGTTGTAGACTCGAACATACTCTCCAAGCCATGATCCATACTGTTTCCCATGTTTAAAGAACTGGTAATCTTTTTATAACCCAGTCTTCCCATAGCTCTAGCTCCTCTCAGCCAAGTCCCATATGATTTCTTGTGATCAAAATGTCTCTCTCCTTCTCCCCTTTAAACTAGAAACCTTTAAACTGATCAATAAGACTTCAGCCCATGAAACCTAGCTCCTACAGTCTTCTTGCCATACATAAACCAGATTCTCCTACAGTTCGTTCAGGTGGTTGTTGCCTCGTGTGTGGCCCTGTGCTGAGCAGCTTTCTGTAGTTTCCTCTGTAAGTCCTGTGAGTACTAACTTCTATTTTTTTCTGGTCTTCCTGCATGGGTTTCACTTACTTGTGATCAAACCATTTGGTACCCCACAGACCCTTTTAGGCCAAACTTAAGATACAGATCATCCTGACTTACTAAAGAAGAATTAATTATTCTCTTGTGTTAACTATCACTAGCTTTCACTGTTGAACTGACCAAACAAATTCTATAATTTGTTTCTGTAACCATCCCCCATAATAGTATTTACTTTCTCTGTAAGGGCAAAATCACATCTTCTATACCAGCATAGCTCTAATGCCTGGCCTTGTGCTGAGCAAATAGTTGATATTCAATACATGTTTGTTGGGTAAATAAATGAAGAACAACTAGTCCTTTCTGTGATTGCTGTTGTTAAGTGATCCTATGTAGGGGTTCCAATGAGTTGCTGATGGATTTGAACCACCAACCATGCGGTTAACAGTTCAGTGCTTATTCTACAGCACCACACCAGAACTCATCTATACTATGATCTATGTTGTTGTTCATAATTAAGCTATTGATTATAAACCAGTTCCTATTATCCCCTCGTTGTGGTTTGCATGCTTTTCTTGTCTTACCAACTCAATAGTAATTTCCTTGACAGCAGGGACCATGTTCTGTTTTCTCTATTTACATGAGTAACATTGATAACTTTGTGGGCATGGGTACTTGCTTGATCATATTAAAGGTTAATTTCCATTGCTAGTTTAAATTTCTTGTCATTTAAATAGAAAGGAGTTAACAAAAGAATATAATTGTCTACTTTAGATTCATAATTTATTTTAAAAATTTACCCCCTTTACAAAATGACCAAAAAAGGTGGGTGTCAAGAGTAAGGGCGAGAACAAGCTGTGGAGAGATAGAAGTGTTGACTTGATTTGTAATTATCATCATCCCCATCTTTATTAACAATAGCAATAATAACAACTACTATCTTTAACGAATACATGAAACATCTGGTCAATGAAAAAGGAAGATGAAGAAGAATTATAGTTTTGGTGAAGAATATTAAACAGTCCATGAATTGCTAATAGAATGAAAAACGAGACTGCTCCTTGCCTGCAAGGATGGCAAGGCTTCTTACTCCCTTACTTTCAAAACATCTTTAGGAAAAAAACAATTGTGAGAAAAGAACATGATGTTTGGTAATAAATAAATAAATAAATAAATAAATAAATAAATAAATAAATAAATAAATAAATGAATGAATGA
>NW_006408532.1:27111919-27137805 GCF_000296735.1 Chrysochloris asiatica | reverse complement strand
GAGAAAAGAACATGATGTTTGGTAATAAATAAATAAATAAATAAATAAATAAATAAATAAATAAATGAATGAATGAATGAATGAATGAATGAATGAATAAATAAATAAATAAATACTCAGCAAATAGTCTCAGTGAGATGAATTGACACATACTACAACAATGGATGCAAATATACCAGTAGTGGTGAAGATGGCATGGAGCTGAGTAAAATTTCATCCTGTTTCACAAAAGGTCGCTATGAATTGAAGCTGACTGAAAGGCAATTAGCAACAATAACCTCTAATGTGTACCAGACATGATGCAAAGTGTTTACATTAATTGTCTGGTGTAATCCTTACATTAAACCTAAAAATTTCCATTAAACGTATAGCTGCTATACATCTTGTGTTTAAACATGAGCAATCTGAGGTTTGTACACATAGAAAAAGAGGTTACGCAAATTCTAGGATTATATAATTAGGAAGTGACACAATCAGGATTTGAATTCCAAGAATTTTTTTTTTTTTTTTTTTAACTTACGGTAAGAACTTTGGTACCATATTTAATGTGAAAACACCTTGTATCAAATTTTACTTTTAGATGTAGCATTGTATGTTGAAAAGTCTAGTGTTTTTACACTTAATAGAAGTGGGTTAAATTTTTGACACTTATGCTTCCTATTGTGTGATCTTTGATACATTTATTTCCTATCCTAACCCTTAATTTCCTTCTTCATAAAACAGGGATAATATCAATACTATAAGGCTGCTAGGATAATTAATGTTAATAATGTAGACTGTGTTGGCACAGGATTGTTGTGCCATTGGTAGCGATTATTACTGTTAAATTTATCACTCATTACCACTCTACCCTTTCTGTATCTCAACCTATTAAAATTTGATTTTTAAGTTTAAATCTATCTGGGATGACATTGCTTCCTTCCTTGATACCCAAAATTGGCATGTAATCAACATCCTATGCCTTTTAATCTTAAAGTTATTTTATTAGCATCATAGACCTCTTTTCCTATTTTCTCTTTTGTTGCTATTATTTCTACTTTCTCTCTCTCTCTCTCTCTCTCTCTCTCTCTTTTTGTTATTTTTCAGGCTGAGACTGACTTTTACTTTTCTTCATGCCTCCTACAGGTATTCCATGGTGACTTACACACAGTAGGTCCCCACCAGCATTTGTCAGCTTTGATGGGCCTGATATTTTTTCTGAACTTTTATGTTGATTGAATGATTGAATAAAAAACACATTTATTTCTTTTCTACCACTGGGCTCAATATTTGAATAGTTTACTCCATTTCAGAACTGTGTCTCTAAGTGCTCAGATGAATCTGGTTGAATAGATGATGCATTTATAAATGGCTTTCGAAGGAAAGGCTCAATTTTTTATTATCCTTATGTTAGGATGGTGGTTCTCAGTCTTTGTAGATTGGGCTAGAACTTGACATGGATTTTAATGATCAGTATCACTTTTAATGAAAATAAGTTCCAGTGAGCTAAAGGAAACTTTAATAACCTTTACAATATTATATAAAATAAAATATAGGGAAATTGGTATGGTATGCTATCACTGTTTGAAGGCATTTTATAAGGGAACAAGGAAGATTGTCCTGGAATCCTGTAAATAGCCAATAAAAATTCACCTTGTCTGTATATTGTCCTCAGAGACACAATCTCATTTACATTTATTAGAAGTAATGATGTAGTGTCCTGCAGATAATTAACACAATAAAATGCTGCTAATTTCACAGTGTCATTATAAAATTTGCCAGTTCAAATTAGAAAGTGATTAACCCTCCGAGTGAAGCAATGACATTTCAATTCCCTGTTTGTGAATTAAATTTGAAAGGCTGTTTCCCCTAGTTTGAAAGTTCAGCTCTCTCACCATTCGTGAGGCTTCTTTTGCCTTTACTGTCTTTGCTATACCTTTCAAGAATAAAACCTCTGGATAAAAACAAGAGAATTTATGATAATTTTGTACCACAGAATGTTCAGTTTTGAACAAAAATACAGGTTTATCTGGGAACAGAAATTAAGCCATTTTCTTTATTTAAAAGGAATGGTGGAAGGAAGGAAGGAGAGAAGCAAGAAAGGGGGATGGGGAGGGAAGGACAGAGGAAGGGAAGAGAAGAAGGAAGGAAATAAAAAAAGAGGTAGGGAGGGAGGCTTTAAAAAA
Organism: Chrysochloris asiatica; assembly: GCF_000296735.1. Lineage (NCBI taxonomy): Eukaryota > Metazoa > Chordata > Mammalia > Afrosoricida > Chrysochloridae > Chrysochloris > Chrysochloris asiatica. The sequence goes on along the minus strand of NW_006408532.1, from coordinate 27,135,640 downwards.
GGAGGAAAGAAAGAAAAAAGGGTGTCAGAAGAAAACGGTAATCTTATATGAGTGTAATTTTGTCAAGCAATGAATTTCTTACTGGTGCATCTAAAGTATGAAAATTCTCCATTATCAAGCTGCCTTTAGAGTCCACTTCATTTCATTTAACAGCAGTTAACTCTTTAACCTTTGCCTGGACGCTACTTTATTCATTTACGCATAGCTCTCGTCCACAATGGATTTTAATTAATTCCTTAAAAAGAAATAAATTCATTAAAGAGAAAAGATTGATGGCACCTCATTTTAAATATCCCTACTCAACTGAAATCCTCTTAAAGAATTATTAATGAGGAAATGACACTGTAAATGAATGAAACCTTGGGTTAATGATAAAATAGTTCAACCTGTTAAGATACTTATTAATTAAGTAAATCTAATGCATACATTTATAAAGCTGCTAAAAATATGGTGGTATAACCTTTCGTCTTCTTCCATCCTCTCCCTTCTGTAATGATTCAGGAATAAAGAACATAGAAGTGATGTGTGCAGGATGTGCTTTTAAAATCTAAGACTCCATTTCGAAAGTACTAGGGCTTGCTAAGGAGTCCAGGTGTGGCACTGTGGGTTAACGAGCCAGTTTGAACAGCAAAGTCAGAAGTTCAAGCTCACCAACAGCTCCTCACAAACCCTATACAGGATTGCTATGGGTTGGAACTGACTCGACAGCATTTAAAACAACTTGGGCTTGCTAGGAGTCCTGGCATGGTGCTGTGAGTTAATGTGCTGGACTGCAAAGTCTGAACTGCAAGGTGGGAGACTGAAGCTCTTTGGAAACCCTGTATAGAGTCCTATGGGTCGGAACCGACTCAATGGCACACAACAACAACAAGGGCTTGGGGTTTGCTAGGTATCTTTTAGGAATGAAAACAAATGGAAAAGTGCCAGAAAGCTCTTTTAAAAATAAATAAAAAGTTGTGGTTAGTTAAAAGGTTAGGGAGCAAAGTAGTTTCCATTCAACATTTTGTTTCATAACATTAGTTGCAATTCTCTCAATGTAAAAGGATTCTTCCTGTTTCCTGGGGTCCCCATATCCATTTATCATTTTTTTTCTGTCCCTTTCTGCCTTCTGAACTTTTGTTTTTGAGCAAATGCTGCCCTTTTGGTCTCGTATGGTTGGTTATGGTGAGAAAGCTCTTAAAGACACCATCCTTAATGCAAGAATGTGGATGGGTGAGGACATGAGAGTCTCTTGGTAGACTGGACTAGAGCTGAATGTCAGGAGTGGGCAGCTTCTCAGTCCGTAGTTGCGTTGACGGGAAATAAGCGCTCCCCTCACGTGGATATCTTGGAGTCTATTACCTAGAAACAGCACAATGGAATACTTCCTTATAATGTTCTACAAATACCTTTGACATTTGCATCTTTGTGGTAGTTGTTGCTTGTTTCAACTTTGTTGAAGTATAATTTATTTACCATGTGATTCACTCATTCCATCTGTACCACTCAACTGAATTTTAGCAAAAATATTGAGTTTAATATGTTGTTGTTATGTGCCGTGAAGTCGGTTCTGACTCACAGCGACCCTGTACAGGGTTTCCGAGGCTGTAAATCTTTACAGGAGCAGAAAGCCTCATCTTTCTCCCACGGAACAGCTGGTAGTTTCGAACTGCTGACCCTAAGGTTAGCAGCCCAATTCATAACCACTATGCTAGTAAGTGGCACAAGCACTTGACTGCTAACTACAAACCCAAGAGCTGCGCCTTGAATACCCTATACAGGGTCACTGTGAGTCAGAATGGACTCTATGAGTCTTTACAACAACTACAACATTGGGGTGATGGAACCGTTCGAAAGCTGCATGCATTATGGCGATGGTATTATTATTAGTATACCTACCAAACTCAATGTTGTTGTTGTTAAGTGCTGCTGAGTCACTTCCAACCCATAGCGACCCTGGATACGGTTTACCAGGAGTAGCTGGTGAGCTTGAGCCGCTGACCTTTGTCGTTCAAACTGACTTTGCATTCCAGTGCATTAACCTGCAATGCCACACCAGGACTCCTTTACAGGGATTCCAACACACTGCTGGTAGGTATGAGTCGCTGACCAGTGTTTTTCCTATGGTGCCACACTAGGACTCCAACAAAACCTTCATTGAATCCCACTTTGCACATGCAATCCCAGACATGTTAAAGTCACAAATGCTTTCCAAAATACTTCTCCCTTGTGTAGTCAATGATTTACATATATCACAAATCAAATAGAGACATTTTAGTTGAAAGCTAAGAGTTCAACCCCATGACTCTTTCTGTGAAACATTTGGGCTCTTAGAATGTGCTTGAAAGCCCAACTTTCCAACGGAATAATCTTTGACATCTCCCAAAGCTATAAAGTGAGAAACAATCAAAAGTCAACTGCTCCCAAGTTCTTAATTTCTATCCATGACCAAGCTGAGAAAAAGAATTTCTCACATTTGCATTTTTATTTAACACACACACCTTCTATGTTCTTACTAATCACAGTTCTTATCTACAACCCAGGGGAACAACTCCATGTTTGCTATTACTAGTTTCTTCCCTTGGCAACTTGGCAAGAAATTAGTTTCTTTGTTGTATCTTCTGCTGAAAAAGCAGACTGGGGGAAAGTACATATTTAAATCTGATTTGATTACAGCTACCATAAAACCCCACATAGAGATTATGTCTTGTTGTTATGTCCTATTGCAACAGAAGTAGCATAACACAAGCTCAAAGCTAGTCCTAATTTATGGGTGGAATCCTAAGGTGGAGCCTTGGCGCAAAGGGTGTAGTTGTTGAGTTTGCTGATTGGAAAGATAAAGGAAGACAGAACACAAACCTCTGGTTACACAATATATGCATATATTCTAGTGCGCTGAAATGGAGACCTGTACCATTCAAAATGTTGTTGTTGTTGTTGTTATGTGCCATGGAGTCAGTTCCGACTCATAGTGACCCTGTATACGGTTTCCAAGGCTGTTAATCTTTACAGGAGCAGAAAGCCTCATCTTCTCCCATGGAACAGCTGGTAGTTTCGAACTGCTGACCTTGTGGTTCCCAGCCCGATTCGTAACCACTACTCTACCAGAGCATAGCGTATCTTTACTTTGTGCAACCATTTCTCCCACACATAAATATCCTTTCTCTATCAAACCAGGTCCCTTCTCTCCTGCAAGCTTCAATCCAGAGCCAATCTTACTTGTTTAAAAGCTTTCACTTATTACCAGTAATTAGGTCCTGGTGTGATGCTGTAAACATAGGAAAAACACCACAAGGTTGATGGTTCAAACCCACCAACCACTCCGTGGCAATCCTATACAGAATTGCTGTGTCAGAACGGACTTGGTGGCACTTCACAACACAGGTGCCATCCACTGTTCTCTGATTCAAGGCAACCCCAGGTGTGTCAGAGTAGAGCTATGTTTCATGGGATTTTCATTAGTTAGTTTTTCAGAAGTAGAATACTAGACTTTTCTTCCCAGGTGACCTGGGATGGCCTAGAACCTCCAACTGTTCGTTAACAGCCAAATATGTTGACTGTTTGTACCACACAGAGATCCCTTCCCTTCTTTACCTCCCTCTTACTTAATTGCATCTTCTTTCTGATATCTCTGTATTACTGTGCACTTAATTTTATGCAACATTGCTAATTACATTATTTATAGCATAATGATATCTCAGAGTGCATGCTTTATTATTAAACAGCCTTTAACTCCACTTTTATGCTGTAAGTACATGAAAAAGTCATCTTGTCTGTGGATTAATCCTTGGAATAGGAAGGTTAGTTCCTCTAATTCCCATTTTTTGTTTGTTTGTTAAATGTTCTCAAGTTGATTCCAACTCATAGTGACTCTGTATAGTGTTTTTGAGGAGCAGCTGATTGGTTTGAACCTCAGACCTTATGGTTCATAGTTCAATGATGATCCTATAGCACCTTATCAGGTGTCCACCATATATAATGTGTTGTTGTTGTTAAGTGTCATCAAGTCTATTCCAACCTATAGCAACACTGTATAGGGTTTTCGAGGAGGGACTGGTGAGTTTGGACTGCTGACCTTGCAGTTCAAACCGACTTTGCAGTCCAGTGCATTAACCTGCAGCACCACACCATATATAGTAGGGACCTTAAAATAAAAACAAAAAGTGTGTTGATTCAAATTTCTATGAGTTTTAGAGTTTATTCTTTAAAATAATGGAAAGAATCCACTTATAGAAAGAATCCACTTATAGAAACAAAAAGAAGAAAAGGACAGGGTTCTGTGTGGATCTTACTTTGCTACTAAATATATATATATATATATATATATATATATATATATATATATATATATATATATTGGCATCAAGTGTTGAGAGAGTATCATAGGCGTGTGCACTGATACAAAGAGTCAAAGGTTTTCATGTATTATTTCACCTGGAGATATTTTTGTGCTACTGTTGATTTAGTTGTATTTATTTCTGCTTATTGTCCTTTTCCAGGTTGCATTAAAACCTAGATAACATTCATCTCAAACAAATTGACAACAAAGGCTTTGTAAAAAAATTTTGAAACCATTTCAACTGGGCAACATGGCTAAATCAGTGCCTCTGACTGCCAAAACCAAGAGGGTGAAGTAATTAATTCGTGCCTTTTGGGCACATGGCTGTCTATAGTGGCTGCTTTTCCAGGTCCGCCTACCTTGATGAGGTTTTGGGGGAAGTGGTTGATAGAAAACAAGCAAGCTTGGCAAGCTGATATGTAACATGTTAAGGTGCAACCTGAAAGCTTGCAAGAGAGGAAAATAGTTTGAATATGATACTCCTCATTTTCCTAGATATGATTAGAAGGTGGTTTCCCAGGTGGGAGAAGTAGAATAGTATGACTTGGACACTAGGTAGGATATTGTTGTTGTTAAGTCTGCTGAGTTGGTTCTGACCCATAACGTCCCTGTATAGGGTTTCTGAAAAGCAGCTGATAAGCTTGTATCACGCACCTCGTGGTTCAAACCGACTTTACAGTTCAGCACATTAACCCACGGCATCACACCTGGACTCCGTAGGTAGGCTAGATTAGGGAAAACATGAGATATTTAGGCATTGGTTCTGGAGTGAGATGAACAAGACTTAGAGTTGGGCAATGACAATAAGAATTGAAAACAAAATGAACAGAGAAGACCTAGTTCTAAATCCGAAACTCTGGACATGCATGCCAGTTACATATAGAGGGGGAGAAAGGAAGAGAGGGCAGAGATGTCTCTCAGGTTCTTGACTTGGACAAGTGGGTAGATGAATGGTGGTAGCTTTAACTAAGACATGAGAAGCCAGGGGAGCTGTAGTATGAGAGAACATATAATAAATTCAGTTTGGGGACATGTTGAACTTCTCAGCTCATTGAAGTCAAGATATTGAATAGGAGAGAAGTCTGAGATGGAGATAAAATCTGGGGGTCAACAGCATTTAGGTGGAAGCAGAAGTCACAGATATGGAAGAGATTCCCCAGGACAATGGAGAGGGGTTGGTCAATGGAAGACTTTGGGCAGAACTCTGAGGGACACCAATATGGGAGAGGGACACAGATGGAGTACCTAGCAGGTAAATAGGAAAGCGTTACGGAAGGCAAGAGTCAAAATAACTTAAAAAAAGGTAAAAGGTATAAAGTTGAAGAAATGGCCAGAATAGGAAGTTATGTCAAATTAAGACAATTTTCACCAAATTTTAAAATGTTCTTGTGGTCAAGTCTTTTGAGCGCAAAAAACAAAAACATGTTAGATGTTGCAGGACAAAGATGCCTGCCCTTCCCACCTTTCTGGCCTTGGTCATGCCCCTTAAATACCTGGAGCCTCATATCCTCATCTCTAACATAGGAGCTAAATGAACTCCTTTTATCTTTAGGTGACTGATGTAAGACCATACAAATGAATATGCAGATATTTTTATTTATGATTATTTTTGTACTTGACAAATAAAGCAAATATAGGATAGACATCTTGATGACTGTTGTTTTAGTGTGTGTTCCTAACTTAGGGTATTTTCTCTATGATATACATCTTATTGATCAAAGATACATGTTCTCTGAAAATAGGAATTACTTTTTGTGTCACTTATATATTGTGCTGTAGGTCCTGAATATTTGGCAAAACCTTTCCGTAAAAGTTATTGCAATGAATAAGTCAAACTCTCCACAAAACAGAAGCTTAATTGCCAGGCTGTACTAAAGAAAAGCTAAACTTGACTTTTTGCATCCTAAGCAGATATTTGGCAGCCAGCATTTCCTTTCAAAAAGAGAATAATATACACTGCTAATACTTCTGTAAAAGACAGGCTCTTCCATTCAAAAAGAGTAAAAATTTGCCCTGCTGTTTTTCAATTCCAGTCCAATTAAATCTTTGCTCATTTAAGTTGTTCTTTCTCTGATCCTTCATTGGTATGGAATGCAAAGATGCCTGGCAACCCTCCATACTAGGCATTAGAGGTAATGAATTTCTTAGAATCTTATTTCTTACCTATAATGAAAACATCGCCAACTTATATAAGTAAGATGTGAAATTAGCCATGCAGATCTTAGCAGCCTGTGCTGAAATAGGTAAAGCCAGAGTTGGAAGCTGTGGTTTGCCTTCTTCACTATAGGTAAGCATGGAATACACCAAAATAATTCCATAAAGAAGGTATAACATTTTTCTCAGATTCAATACCTTAGTAACAAATTCATTAAGTCTAAACTTGGAAAAGGCTGGAGTTATTATTTCCTGCCATTATTGGTGAAAGAGTTCCAGTACCTTTATTTAGTAGATTATGAGTAGGGCAGCTGCCTGTAAAGTCAGTAGTTAGAATCTACCATCCTCTCCACAAGAGAAAGATGAGACTTTCTGCTCCTGCTTCCCTAAAGATTTACAGCCTCGGAAATCCTATACTGGCTTGCTATGAGTCGGAAACACCTGGGTGACACACAACCACCACTACCACCATCATTGGTGTGGTGCAGTAGGTGGTGCGGAGCACAAGATTGACAGTTCAGTCTCACCAGTTACTCCTCAGAAACCCTACATAGGGTTGCTATGAGTCAGAATTAACTAGACAGCATTTAACAATAGCAACCACCACCATCACTGAGGAGATTTTTAATTTATATGTTGTTGTGGCTAAGTGCCCTCAAGTTGTGACCCTCTTTCTGTACAACAGAACAACACCCCACCTGGTCCTCTACCATCCTCACAATTGCTACTATGCCTGTGTTCATTGCTGCTGCCACTATGCCAATCTATCTCAGTGGGGGTCTCCCTGTCTTTCACAGTTCCTCCACTTTCCCAAGCATGATGTCCTTGCCTAGGGACTGGTAAAAATTAATATCTCTGTGCCATTGTGTATACCAAAAGCTGAGAAGTAGCTTAAATATCTGTGGTATCAGAATATGATGCTTGAGTTAAGGCCTTATTTCTGGTATTTTGATATACTGATCGTCTTACAGACCTGGGTAATAACAGAGAATGAGTCCAAGAGGTACATTCACAAGGAAGAGCAAAGGGTGAGATATTTATAATATGGGATTCTGAAACCAGATTATGCTGCTAATCCATTAAAAAAGAGAGAGAGCTGATATTTATTTGCAAATTTGCAAAATGAGCATAACATACTGATAAAGAGAGGAAACTACAAGCCATTATTGTGAATAATGGAACACTAATAAATACTTCTTGAGACCTTGTAATGAGTTAGGAATTCGATCGTGACATGCCATGAATTATTTCTGAAGGAAATTCTGCTGTTGATTTAAATCTTTCTAAGAGAGTTACTGAGGAGTTCCTCAGTGCGTTATGCTATGTGCTACAGATACAGACATAAACCAGATGTTTGTTCTGGTTTCTCACCGCTTACATAGAACTATAGACTGCACCGAGGGAGGCTGGGAAGGACAAATTAAACATCATAAAGCTCCTGGGATAGATGGGTAACTAACAATGCTCTAGAGGGATAAATATGTTCTATGCAGTGCAGTAGGATAAGCAATGGACTGCTAACCAGCAGCTTCCTGGAAGAAAGATGAGGCTTTCTGCTTCCGTCAAGATTTACAACCTCAGAAATTCTATGCAGAGTCGCTATGAGTCAGAATTGACTGGATGGCAGTGGGTTAGTGCAATGCTAGCTCCTGGTATGATGCTATATGTTAAGCACTGAATTGCGAATCACAAGGTTGGCGGTTCAAACCTACCAGCTGCTCCTTGGAAAAACCTAGACAAGGGCCACTGTGAGTGAGAATCAACTCCATGTCAGTGGGTTAGTGGGATACTGGTATAAAGGAGCAGAGTTTTTCAGTGGTAGAATTCTTGCCTTCCATGGGGGACACCCAGCTTCAATTCTGGCCAATGCACCTCAAAAACAACCAACACCCATCTCTCAGTCAAGGGTTGTATATTGCTATGAAATTAAAGAGATTTCAGTGGAGCTTCCTTACTGAGACAAATTGCCTTTTTCTGCCAAAATTTATAACATCATTCGTGGGCCATACAATACTATGAACTTAAAAATTAGCCTACTACATTTGGTCTAACATGCAATTGTTGTTGTTAAGTGTGGTCGAGTTGATTATGACTCATAGCGACCCTGTACAGGGTTTCCAAGGAGCAGCTGGTGAGCCTGAACCAACCGACCTTGTAGTTCAAATGACTGCAGTCTGATGCATTAGCCCACAGCGCCACACCAGGACTTAACCCAAATGGGATGACTGGACTCTAGGTGTGGTGCTGTAGGATTAACACTGAACTGGGTGAACCACAAAGTCAGAAGTTAAAACCCATCAGCTGCTCCTTTGAAACCCTATACAGGGTTACTACAAGTTGGAACCTACTCAACAGCACAAAACAACAACAATGGAATAGCTGGACTTGTGGTTGCCTTGGCTGGGTCAGACCAAATGATTTCCCTGGCTGGATATTCTTCACGCCTAATTTAAAATCTCCTGCCCAGATTCCTCATCTGTAAAGTTGCAATAAGAATTTTGCCTACTGTGTAGAGTTTTTGAAATTCAGTATCTCCAGATTTGAATTTAGATTCTTCCCCCTGAAACTGATACTTGCTTACATCTTTTTTATCACAGCTTCTTTTTAACGGTACCTTTAGGGCCCCAGATTCCCAGGTCCAAAATCTTAGAGTTTTCTTTGAGATTTCTCTTTCTTCCATGCCCTATTTTCAAATGTTCTCCAAAACTTGTAATTTCTTCTTTCAAAATGACTTTTGTACCTATCTCTATTTTCCCCTTCCAACTGCCACCATGTCACAAGAGAGATTCAATCAGCATTTATCTGGATTACAGTTATAACCTTCTAACTGGTCTCCTTTCTTAGAAAGTCTAAATTTTCCAATTCATTTTTAACAACACTTCCAGGTGACACTTGCGCTCTCTTTGAAATACTCTCTAACTTCGTAGTCTGAATAAGGAAAAGACAAAATTTTATGCTTTCTGGTATCCTGAATTACTTCATTTTTGTATCTTAAAATTGTTAGAAAAATTCTGGAAAAAGAATGGATATTGGATTACTGAGAAAAAGATTTAGATATAATTACAGATGTCTTATAATTGAATGATCTTAATATACTATATGTCTATAAGTATTCTATACTTAACCACATTGATGTTTATAAAACTAATTCTCTCAGTGTATGTACCATATTAGAAGTACTAGTATGGCTCTGTGGGCTAATGCATCAGACTGCAAAGTCATTTGAACTAAAAGGTCGGTGGCTCAAGCTCACCAGCTGCTCCTTGGAAACCCTATACAGGGTCGCTATGGGTCAGAATTGACTCAACTGCACTTAACAACAACAGCGATGTGCCATATTGAAATATTACTTAGTAAGTGTAAATATTTATTATGTGATTAGCAGAGCATTGTTTTATAAATAAGCATAGGTTAGTACAAAATTACAAATGTAAATATATATCAAGTTAATATAGTTTATGAAGTCCTGGTATGATGCTGAAGGATGTGCACTGGACTGCTAACTGCAAAGTCAGCAGTTCCAACCTACCAGCTGCTCCACCAAAACCCTACACAGGGTGGCTATGAGTTCGAACAAACACTAAGGCACTTAACAACAACATATAGTTTATTCAGAGGCTAATTATATTCCTCTTAATTATGAACAGTTCTATATTAGTTACATTTTATTTTAGTTTGACTAGTGGGATTTGAAATATCGACTTTGGGAAAAGGAATTGCTGAATTTTTTGAAGGAGAATAGTTATATTGGATTGCAAATGTGCTTGTTCAAAAGAAGCTGATTACATTTAAGTCAGTGTATTGTGTGGGATGGAATGTTTGCAGGAAGACTTAGTAGCTGAATCTCAAGTGAATCAGCAGATGGGAAGAAAACACTATTTTTGTATTGTTTTTCATTAAAAGAATTTTTAAGACTGATAAGGTGAAAACTTACTTCTTCCCTTAATTGCTGAGAAATTAGTAAAAAGAAGAAAAATTTTGAAAGGCTACAGGAAAGTCCTGATGTGGTGCTGTGGGATAAAGTACTGGATCACAAGTTTGGTTTGAACCACAAAGTCGGCAGTTCAAACTCACCAGCCACTCCTTGGAAACCCTATACAGGGTTGCCTCAAGTTGGAATCAACACAACAGTACTTACAACAAAACATAGGAGAGGTTCTTTAAGTAACTTAGAAGAGAAATTATTGTCTTTTGTTGTGGTGAAATTTCAAAACATGATTAGAAACGGATTATGTGGCTTTTTTCTTTTTTTTTAAAGCCCTAGTGTGATGCTGTAGGATAAACACTGGATTACTAACCACATGGTTGGAGGTTCAAACCCATCAGCTGATCCCCAGAAACCCTGTACAGTATCACTATGGGTCAACACCATCAACAACACTAATTTACAAAATATAGTATGAATATGCAGGATTATTTAAAGTGGATGCAGTGTAGATTTGTAGGTGGTAGTAACAAGTAATTGATAATACTTGAAAGTTACAAAAAAAATATTTGCATATTGTTCCAAGATGCTGTATTTTTTTAAGTTTTTCCCTAGGTCATTTAATAACCTTTTAAATAGGCAATTAATGCTCAGCAAGTGGAAATACTTTTTTTGTGTTTATTAAGACTACTCTATTTATAGTAAACATGTAATTGAATTTAAACTTCCTTGGTGTGGTGCTGTAGGATAATAACTGGACTACATGATCGGTTTGAACCACAACATCGGTAGTTCGAACTCACTAGCTGCTCTTAAGAAACTCTATACAGGGCCATTATGAGTTGGAATCCATTCCACCGCTCTTGATAACAATAGTAAACAATGTAGAGTAAGTACACTTAAAGTAAATAAAAATACTGTTGAAAAATATGCTATCTTTTCTTTAATTTAGATCATGTAGCATTTTGAATGCTTTGCTGTGCAGTTTACAAAACTATAAATCTTTACAGGAACAGATAGCCTCATCTTTCTCCCTCAGAGCAGCTGCTGTGTTTGAACTGCAGATCTTGGAGTTAGCAGTTAGCAGCCCACTTTGCCACCAGGGCTTCTTGCAAATGACTTTGTGAATATCATCCAAACTTCTGTTTTATAAAGTGGTGATGAATGATAGAGCTGCTTTTCATTCAGTTCCTACCTGGTTCCTTTTGCTCCTCATAACCCAAACAGTCAGTTTTGTGTCCTGGATATACAGCCGTGTATACATACCTACTTCTGCACATTCACAAGTACTCATGACACACACCTGTGTACACACACACCACTGACAAAGGTAACAGATAAACTGAAGTTTAGAATTGCTTGATAATTCTTAAATCAATTCTTTCCATGACCTCTTTTCTTGATCTTCAAAGTAATTCTGCCTGCCCTTGGGTTCCTTTCCAATATTAGGTCAATGTTTCATAGTTTCCAATCATAGTCTACCTACATCTTTAAATCCTGAAATACATTATTATATAGAACATAGTTCATATGTGAAAAACTTTCTGCAAACCATACATTTTTGTATTTTGGTTTTTAGATTGCTTTGTTATTTTTGTATCCACTGGTGAATAGACTAAATAAAGAGTTAAAAAGTAATAGAATATAACACATAAGTGTATTCTCCTTATATTAACATCTATTGTGGTGTTGTGGGTTTGAAGGTAGTTCAAACTCATCAGCGCTCCTTGGAAACTCTATATAGAAAATGACTCGATGGCACTTAACAACAATATACTGTATACAACTAATATTTTTTGGCTTTGTTCCATAAAGATTTATAACCTTGGGAACCCTAGACAGAGTTGCTATGAGTCAGAAAGCAACATGATGGCAGTTAACAACAACAACAACATACCATATAGGGGATAACATTGGGAAGAATGTGAATTTCAGAACACCTTACTATGTTCATGAGGACTCTGTACACAGGCCAAGAGGCAGTCATTCAAACAGAACAAGGACTATTATGTGGTTTAAAATAAGGAAAGGTTTTTGTCCTTTCACCATACTTATTCAATCTATATGCACAAATAATCTGAAAGGCTAGATTATATGAAGAAGAATGTGGTTTCAGGATTAGAAGAAAACTCATTAGCAATCTGTGATATATAGATAACATAACTTTGCTTGCTGAAAATTAATAGGGCCTGAAGTGCTGATGGATAAAGATCAAAGAATACAGCCTTCAGAATTGATTGCGCTTAAACATAAAGAAAACAAAAATCCTCATAACTGGGCCCATAAGCAGTATCTTGATAAATAAAAGATTGAAGTTGTCAAGGATTTCATTTTGCTTGGATCCATAATCAACACACATGGAAGTAGCAGCCAAAATCAAGTGACATATTGCATTGGATAAATATGCTACAAAAGATATCTTTATATTTTGTTTTATTTTGTTTTTAATTATTTTGAATTGGATTAAAGTCTACAGAGCAAATAAATTTTCCATTTAACTACTCATACACATTTTATTTTGTGTCATTGCAATGCCTACAAAATTGACTGGATGGAGTATATCAGAATTGACTTGATGGTAACTGTTTTGTGTGCTTGGTTGGTTGGTTTATTGTCATTTGCCCTTTAAAGAATTTCTAAGGAGACTTGGTGTGGTGGTGTTGGATAAACAGTGGGCTGCAAGGTCAGCTTGAACCACAAGGTTGGCAGTTAATACCTGCTAGTCGTTCCTTGGAAACCCTATATGGGTTTGCTATGAGTTGGAGCTGACTCTAAGTCACTTAACAACAACATGGATTTATACAAACAACAATAGAATATGAGAATGACATTCTTCTCCAGGTTTCATTATTGAATAACAAAGCCAATTCTTAGTGCCTATTGTTGATCTTGAAGTATATTTGGTATCTTGTGGGATGAGACAGAGGTTGGTGTAAAGAAATTAGACTAATGTGTGGTCAAGACGATTATTTTGCTAATGGAGATGAGGAAGTTGACCCCAATGGAACTGGAGACATTTTTGTCAATTTGAATTGAATGTAGGAGGAAGATCAGGTCTCTGTTAACATGGGCTAGTTAACCTAAACAGGAGAAGCAAGATGCCTCAAATGGAAAAGAAAAACAATATTCACCTTTTCCCCCATGGTGGCACTGGATAATAAGCACTGGACTGTGAACCACAAGGTCGCCAGTTAGAAGTCACCAACTGCTCCCAGGAGAAAGGTGAGGCATTCTGCTCACAAAGATGCACAGCCTTGGAAACCCTGTACAGACTTGACTCAAAAGTATTTAGTAACATACTTTGTTCTATGTTCATATTTCAGTACTTATGTTCTTATGTTCATGTTTCAGTACTTGAAATATGAAATAAGAGGCTTGCTCTTTTGTTGTATTTTTGTTGTTGTTACAATGTTGATGTGTATTTTTAAATGGGTACCATGTTGCATCATAGTGTGCTTAGGCTGTTGCCTTCAGGTGTGTGAAGCATCAGATAACAAGGAAAGAAAAATAATACTCTAAGGACAACTAGACAGGTGGAGAGAGGGAGAAAAGGGCAAGAGAAATAGATGTGGCCTACAAAGGAAGGAAAGGGTATAGTCAAAGATGACTTTATTCACAGTGTTGACTAAACCTCAAACTAGAAGAAACATCTAGTCTAAGAATCCTTCAAGATACAGCCTGATCAATTAAGTTCTATCCAAACTGAAAAAGTGTCATTCAAGATAGGTTGTAACTGGGAAGGGTTATGTGGGAAGGGTGCTAGGAAGGGTGCTGCAAAGGCTTAGAAAGGATGTAAACTCAGGGTTTTATGAAGAAATTTAGAAAATGAAGCACATATCAGCCTAAGGAAAATTTCAGATTAGTTACACACACACACACACACACACACATTTAGTACTCTATACCATCACACTTGGCTAATGATGTGTGGAATGTTGTTGTTGTTGAGTGCCATTGAATCAGTTCCAACTAATAGCAACCTTGTGTAGAGTTTCTTAGGAGCAGCTGGTGGCTTTGAATTGCCAACCTTGTGATTCGTAGTCCAGTGCTGACCCAAGGAGCCCACAAGTAAACCAGAGTAAAACTCACTTTCCTAGTATGTGCTGGGTGCGGTCCTGCCCCAGGCAGTGAAACAAACTCAAGTGCCTACCTGTGGATATGTAGTTCATTACTTTCCTCTACAAGAAAGCATATTTGCAAAATTAAGATGATATCTATAAGGGATTTGAACTCTGAAGAGAGGCCAAAAACAACCTTTGTGCTGAGTTATCACCCTGTGAATCACTGAATAGAATTATAACCATCCCTGCTATGGTGAAATCTTGGAAAATTAACAACTGTTAAAAACATGATATGATTTTGGTTGGCTGGGTTAGTCTTTTATTATGACTTTTTTTTCAAAGAGTGTTCATCAAAGATGATTATTTCATTAAAGGTAAACAAACTCTCACAAGCTCTGCTCACTTTCCTCCCCAGCTGACCCTATGAGTAAAGAAGAGCTGTGTACAAAGACCACCATCCCTGCAGAAAACTCAACCTTCTGAATATAACTAATTACAATGTAGCAGCCAAGTGGCTGGAAGAACCAAGAAAATTGCAGGAAAGCATATAGTTCACAAAAGGTCAACTGGCAAATGTGCTTGGTCCACAGCTTTACAATTAAGTCCCACAAATTCAGTGGTCCATTTTAACTAAGAGCTTTCCAAGACCCCAACTACTATTTCTCACTTGGTAGGACGAGGAGATAGCTAACACCATACTGTTAGAAAGCTTACCTTCTCTTTGCCATTTTAAAAATGGAGGTCCAATAAAACTTAAATACATTACAATTAATATATATTATACACTCAAATGTTCAAATTCATTCATTCATTCATGCATGCATTATTTTTATTCATTCAAAAGCACATTATTGCCCACAATTGGATGGGGAGACAGATGTGTAGAAGATCCTACACTTAACGATGTTCATTATCCAGTTGGGGAGACTCTTAAATTGAAAGATGAGTAAAAGGCAGAATGGTCTTTACAGTGATAGAAGTATGACGAGGATGCTATGTGCTTGCATGATGTATTCATGTATGTGTGGTGGGGTCAGGGTATGATGGAAGAGTAGAAAAGAGCAATTCAAAGAAGGGAATTTTAAAATTAGGCTTAATTGTATGTGGAAAGCTAATGTGAGCTAGTCAATTAGTTGTTGTTATGTGCCATGGAGTCAGTTCAGACTCATAGCGACCCTGTACAGGGTTTCTGAGGCTGTAAATCTTTACAGGAGCAGAAAGCCTCATCTTTCTCCTGTGGAAGAGCTGGTAGTTTCGAACTGCTGACCCTCAGGTTAGCAGCCCAATTCGTAACCACTACGCTACCAGAGCTTAGAGGGGTTCTTAAAAATGTACAAGGGTATGGGACTATATTATGCACAGGCCCAATGGTGTGAGAAAGCAGTGTCAGGAGAAGGTGGTTCTGAATGATTAGACCATTAAATGAATGTGTGCAGATTGGGAGGTGAAGGTGCAGAGAGCTAAGGAGTTTGGATTTTATGGCAATAATTACCAAGAGCCAGAAGATGGTTTTACCATCATTCCAAGATTACTCTGGTAAAACAAAGATAAGTTATAGGTTGTCTGGCTGGTGGCAGTAACCAATGAGGAGGCTAATCTTCATGAAGGTGAGAAAAGAAAGATGCAGCTGTGGTGAGATTGAAAGGAAGAATACAGATTTAAGGAATATGTTTTAGAGAAACCGAATTATCATGGGCTGATAGAAAAGGGAGTCTAAAAATGAACACTGAAGGCTCACTGTAGAATTCTCGCTTCCTATGTGGGTTTGGAGTCCTGACATGGCACTGTAGGATCAGCACTGGACTGTGAACTACAATGTCCACAGTTCAAACCCACCAGCTGCTCCTGGGAAATCCTATACAGGGTCGCTATGTGTCGGAACTGACTCAACGGCACTTAACAACAATCGTTCTATAGGAACTTGGTATAGTGCTGTAGGATAAGCACTGTGCAGCAAGATCGATTTGAACTCCATGGTTGGCAGTTCAAACCCACCATGTGTTCCTTGTAAACTGTATACAAGGTCGCTGTGAGTCAGAATGGCACTTAACAAAAACACAACGTAGGAGAACCTGGGTTTAGTTTTCAGCCAATGCACTTCAAGTGTAACCAGTGGACACAAGGTCAGCAAAGGGTTGTGTGTTGCTATGATGCAGAGTTCCCTGGCTAGAGGGACTAAGAAGAGAGACCTAGAGAGCTACTAAAACTCAGTCAATGAAAACCCTCTGGATCCCAATATTTTGATCTGGAATCCATCATGGAGATGGCGCAGGACTGGACAACATTTTATTCAGTGGTACTTGGAGTTGTCATGAGTCGGGGTCGACTTGACAGAAACTAACTACAACAAGGTTGTATCATCTGCATATCGCAGGTTGTTAATAAGTCTTCCTCCAATCCTGATGTCACATTTTTCTTCATAGAACCCAGCTTCTCGTATTATTTGCTCAGCATACAGGTTGAATAAGTATGGTGAAAGAATACAACCCTGTCTCACACCTTTCCCAATTTTAAAACATTCAGTGTTCCCATGTTCTGTTCGAACAACTGCTTCTTGGTCTAGGTACAGATTTCTTAGAAGTACAATTAAGTGTTCTGCAGATGATACAACCTTGATCGCTGAAAGTAAAGAGGACTTGAAACATTTACTTATGAAGATCAAAGAGCACAGTCTTCGATATGGATTGCATCTCAATGTCAAGAAAACAATAATCCTCACCACTAGACCAATACACAGCATTCTTATCAATGGAGAAAAGATTGAAGTTGCCAAGGACTTCATTCTTCTTGGATCAACTATCAACACTCGTGGAAGCAGCAGTCAAGAGATCAGATGATGTATTGCACTGGGCAAATCTGCTGCACAGGAACTTTTTAAAGTGTTGAAGAGCAGAGATGTCAGCTTGAGGACTAAGGTGTGCCTGACCCAGGCCATGGTGTTTTCAATAGCCTCATATGGATGTGAAAGCTGGACAGTGAATAAGGAAGATTGTAGAAGAATTGATGCCTTTGAGTTGTGGTGTTGGAGGAGAATACTGAAAGTGCCATGGACTGCCAAAAGAACCAATAGATCTGTTTTGGAAGAAGTGCAGCCAGAGTGCTCCTTGGAGGCCAGGATGGCTAAGCTTCGTCTCTCATACTTTGGACATATTGTCCGGAGGAAACAATCATTGAAGAAGGATGTCATGCTGGGTAAGGTGGAGGGTCGTAGAAAAAGAGGAAGACCTCTAATGAGATGGATTGGCCAGGTGGCATCATTGATGGACTCAAGTGTGGCAGCGGTGGTGAGGTTGGCCCAGGATCGGACATTGATTTGTTCTGCTGTGCATGGGGTCGCTATGAGTCAGTTCTGACTTGATGGCACCTGACAACAACAACAACTACAACAAAATGACTATGGGATGTCACCTCTGATATTAGATGACAAAAAGATAGTAGCTATTGTTTTGGACACTCTTTTTTCTCTCTCTCTCCCTCCCTCAGAATCCTGGTCTGAGGAAGTAAGCTTTTATGTTATAAATAGCCCTCAAATCTCCTGTGGCAAGAAACTGGTATCTCCAGCAACAGACAGCAAGCACCTTAGGTCTGTCAACAACCATATGACTGAGCTTGGAAGTGGGTCTTCTGGACACCACCAGTGGCACTGTGAGTTACACTGGAAGTGAACCTTCCTTGAGTTGAGCCTTGATTGTAGCTTTGAACATGACAGATTCTGAAGTAGAGGAACCCAGCTAAATTGCATCCAGATTTCTCATCTAGGGGAACTGGGAGATTTGAGCCACTCTGTTGTGGCTTTGTTGCATACCAATACTTTGTTACATAACAATAAATAACTAATAGTAGAATAAACATCAAGTACTAATGTTAATCTAAATGAATTTTTTTTTAATTTTAAAATATGTCTCCAGCTATGATTACAACCTTGAGTGATGTTTTATTTTAATCATGTTGTGGTGCTATAGGATAAGCACTGGACTGCTAACCACAAGGTTGGCAGTTCAAACCCACCAGCTGCTCCTTGGAAACCCTATATAGAGTCACTATATAGAGACAGAACTGATTCAATGGCACCTAACAACAACATCAATAATTTTCAGGGGCACATAATGTTGTCCTGGTTGGTGCTGTGGGATACAGCACTGTACCAGAAGGTCGGTTTGAACCACAAAGTCAGTGGTTCAAACTCACCACTCCTTGGAAACCCTATACAGGGTTGCTATGAGTCATAATCAACTCAATGGTACTTAACAACATCAACAACAATGTTTTTAATATAGAAAAACTTATTAAGTCATATAACAAAGTTAAATTTTGTAGAATTTTTTAACATTAACATGTGTTATTTTTTTTTATTACAAAGTAACTTAACACCAAAAAGCATTTTAATTAAAATTAACACCAACAAGCATTTAAACAACTACAAACAGTGGTGGCAGTTTTGGGGATCCTTTAAAATTATTTCTGGTTTCCCAAGAGCTCAATTCAGAATGGAAGGTTAAAGTTACAACAGAGGTCATTTGGTCCATTTGGTCCATCCCTGTCCAAGGATAGAAAAGGAAATGAGCTCAGTCCTTACTGTGTGGTTCTCTCAAAGCTGTCCTAGTGATTAATTCTTCACCTTTGTCTTTCCTACTCTATACCCTCCTCAGCTGGCTTCTTGAGTTTTCTGTTTACTAGACTCAGAAATGCCGTGTTTCCTAATCCTCCAATCCTCATGTATAATCCTATGCTCAACTCAAATGTTTCTTGATTGTATTGGATGTTATCACATCCTATTGACTGCCTGGAGTTGGCTTTATCTCCAGAGGATGTTCATCCTTTTGTAATTAACAGTTTATTTGATTCAATGGTAACAGAGGTTAGGCTGTGTGTATTTTATCATTCTGAGTTTGCAGGGGTATTTGTCCTCCCCTTTGATATCTTTATTTTAATTACTTCTGAGATTTGTGTTTGTATTTGTAGGATGTGAGGTGTGAGCTATTTTAAATATTTCCCTTCCTTTTGATATAGTTGATGAATAGTTTATTCACCCATGAAAGTTTATCAAGCATTTGGTGTGTTTGCTTATTTTTATTTTTTGGCTGAGTTCTAGTCCCTTCAAACTTCAACAGTCAATTTTCAATTTGCATACGTTGATGCATACATTACAAAGGGATTGCTAAATCTCTTTGTTGTTGTTGTTAAATGCTGTTGATTCTGACCCATAGGACCCTGTATAGGGTTTCTGAGGAGCAGCTGGTGATTAGGTAGAAGCAAAAATGATTAACTGGAGCAAAAGACCAAACATATTTTTTTTTAATGTGTAGTCTGCATGTTGTTTTTGCCTTTTTCTAAAACATAACACATAGTATGAATAAATCTTTTATAATATCTAACAAAACTTTTTGCAATGACCCAAAGAATCTTGTGCACCAGTAAATATAAAAGGTTCCCTTTAAATACAAATGATGAAGGTTGCTTGAAAATTAAACAAAACAATCAACAATTCCATGTTATCTGCTATTAGTATCCGTCATTTAACCTGAGAAAGCTCCCTGCTTTCTCCAACTGATAGCAACCCTACTGGACAGAGGAGAGCTGTATCCTAAGGTTTCAAAACTGTAATCTTTACAGACTGTCACGTCTTCTTCTCATAGAGCAATTGGTGAGTTTGAGCTACCAGCCTTCCAGTTAGTGGTCAAGTGCTTTAACCATTAAGTTAAGGAATCTTTAACTGAAGATCATTTTCTCTAGTAAAAACAGGAAGACAAGACCAATGCAAAATCTCTTGTACAGGAAAGTTTGGAATAGTTCAAAGAACAAAATGAAATTCTCTTACTCTCTCCCAAGCCCCAAGAATAGCATGATTAAATATGTTTCTTGCTTATTGCCCTGGTGGTGCTGTGGGATAAGCACTGTAATGTCAAGGTGAGCAGTTCAAACCCACCAGCTGCTCCACAGGAGAAAGATGAGACTTGCTGTTTCCATAAGGATTTACAGCCTCAGAAACCTTATGTTGTTGTTGTTAAGTGGCGTCCAGTCGGTACCAACTCATAACGACCCTGGATAGGGTTTCCAAGGAGTGTCTACTGAGCTTGAACCGCCGACCTTGTAGTTCAAATTGACTTTGCAGTCCAGTGCCTTAACCCACAGTGCCACACTAGGACTCCCAGAAGCCCTATACAGGGCCACTATGAGTAGGAATTGACTTGATGACAGTGTGTTTGGTTTTGGCCTGGCTCCTGCAATGAGCAATCACATACTTTGTCTTCAGTTAATTTGCATTTTGCTTTAGGTTACAGCCATTCTGGTTATTCAAAGATGAATTTATACACAGAATTTATAAGGAACTTGTCTGATTATGTTAGGTTATTAAGTTGGACTGTAAATCAGCTGGGGCATAGGCATTAAAAGTAGTAATAAGAGAATCTGAGTCCTGGTTTGACACTGTAAGATAAATACTTGACTGCTAACCACAAGTTTGGTGTTCCAACCACTTAACCACAAGCTGCTATTGCTGTTAAGTGCCATGGAGTTGACTGGGACATAGCAGATACCAAGGAGTGTATAGTGTTTCCAAGGAGTGGCTGGTGACTTTGGACCATTGATCTTGTGATTCAAACTGGCCTGGTGATCCAGTGCTTACCCTACAACACCATACCAGGACTCCTAAACCTACTAGCATCTCCTCAGAAATCCTCTACAGGGTCACTTTGAGTTGGAGCCAATTTGATGGCACTTAACAACAAAAATATGAGGATACAAGCAATTAAAACAATCTGGAAGAAAGAACCAAGACTGAATTTCTAAAGAAAGAGAAGGTCACAGTCATGATTCCAGGTATCAGTGGATAATGGAAGTTTGACAATGAAGCTACAGATATGCTGACTCAATTTCCCTAATGTAACTGAGCTAAGGCTAGTGCACGAATTCCTCTTTGAAATATATATATATTTTTAAATGTTTTATTGTGAATTATGTGATAGTTTACATGGGAGAACATTGGTTTTACATTCATTCTATCGTATATTGTCTCATTGCCATGGTTACAATCCCCTCCATGCAATCCTTCCCCTGTGCCCCCCAGGTCATAAGCACACAGTTGCTCTCCCTTTCTGGATCTAAAGTCTCCAGCTGCTCCATCGCTCCACGTCATCATCTCTGCCTCCATTTCAGGCATCACTGCTGAAATATTTTTGTTATTAACTTTCAGCGTAGCTGTAGCATTTTGCAAAGGACCGCCAAACTATCTCATTCTTCCAGAATGTTAACTAGATAATGTTGTTGTTGTGTGCTGTCGAGTCACTTCCGAGGAGCAGCTGGTGAGCTTGAACTGCCAACCTTGCAGTTCAAACGACGTTGCAGTCTGGTGCATTAACAGCGCCACACCAGCAGATACATATTCTATATTCAAATTATGTCATTTGTAATGTGATTGTATGTCGTCCAGTCAGTTCCAACTCATAGTTACCGTTTATAGTGTTTCTGAGACAATGCATCTTTAAGGGAGTAGAAAGCCTCCTCTTTCATTAGCTTACAAATATTGTTGTTGAATGGGGCATCCAGAGCAAGGCAAAGCAACCTGTCAGCCCTTCTTGCTTCCTCACTTCTTGTGTGTCATTGGTAATACAAGAAACTATATTTCCTACTATAATTCGTTCTGTAGATATCACTAGCATTTAAAGTGGTCAAATTGTACACAAGGTCAAGTAGAATTTCGCAGTAATTAAATGTGTGGTATCGGGCATTGAAATAATGGGGAAAAATTAGAAAATTAAGAAGTAAAACCTAAGTTCATACAAGAATTTAGTATATGTGGATGTATCTCAAAACAAAGAGGAAATGAAACATTTAAAAAATCATTTTTGAAAAACTGCATGGAATGAAGCATCTATGAGATATTTTCAGTTATTATATTAAGTTGGGAATCTCATACCTACACTTCAAACTACTTGAAATGTGAATTGTTTAAGAGGAAGACTCTCTGAGAGCAAATAGGTACAAAGTGGGTTTTTATAAATGTGAAAGCACAGAGGTTAAGGGAGAATGAATGGAGCAGCTGAGACAGTCTAGACTCTACTCTAATTCTGGACTCTTGAGCTATATGTGTTGATCCCAAGCCTCATAAACTTTCTTTTGAACCACGTTATGTTTCCATGACAGTTGTATAGCAGAATGGCAGGATACCCTGGTTCTCACTACATAAAAAGTAAAGAGAAGAAAATATCTCAATCACCTTTTTCCCAAAAAGACTCCATGAAACACCAGTTTGCCAAGACATTTTGGCTAAAAACAAACAAGAAAACAAAACAAGGTGTCCTTGATCCAATATGTTTGTGCAAATGCTAAAGTCCCTTTTCAGATAGTCATTGTACACATAAAAACTCTCAGAAATCTTGCAAAAAAGAAGTCTATTTATCTTTTCCAATGCAGCAGTTTTCAAGCCCCCCATTTCCACATACCATCTATTAACACTACAAAGAAAGGCATTCTTTAGGAAATGTGTTTAGATTCAGAACCCCAAAAATAATAATCGCCCCAAATATTCAGACATGCAAAGATTCTGGGGGTTAAGAATCTGTTCTTCTGCCCAAACTGGGTTGTCTCAATTCTCCATTTTCCTTTGTATGTCCAGGCCTATAATTAGGTGTGCTTCCCTGTCTCTCCCAGCAGTACAAGGCTGAGTCCCTGAGACCTCCCATCTGCAGACTGGGGCCTGCCCAAGTTCTAAACTGAGTCTACAAAAGACAGGGCATGCTGTCCACCCCAACCCTCCAGTCATGGGGAGGTAGAACCAGTCACATCTACATAGATCTCACCCAGTTATCACTCAATACACCTTCTTGCTCTGCTGGCTACAGCCATTAAAGTGCCATTATGTGCATGTGATGGCTGCTATGAATTTTATCCAGAACCCCACACCACATGTTCAGCATCCTCTTTTTCCAAGACTAGGATCTTCCTGTTTGCAGATCAGTGAATTACATGAGTACTGTGAATTACTCTCTTCTTAGCTGTCATCTTTGTAATCCTACCAAAGAACTGGATTGTTGTTAAGTACCATCAAGTTGGGTCAGACTCATAGCGACCCTATATAGCGGTTCCAAGGAAATGGCTAGTGGGTTTGAACTGCCAACCTTGTGGTTACCACTCCAGTGCTCATCCTATAGCACCAAACTGGATGGAACTATGTAAATGTGAAGTTTTTTGTGGAATTTCTTTGAGGGATTAGATAGCTTGCTAATAAATTAAATAAGATATGTGGTAAATAAAACCACACAAAT
>NW_006408532.1:27109039-27110609 GCF_000296735.1 Chrysochloris asiatica | reverse complement strand
AATCACCACTGAATGATTTCCAATCCTTTGGGACCAGGCTGGCAAAAGGAAATGGGGATAAGACTGTGGTACAATAGTGAATAATCATCATTAGGTCTGATAGTGATGTTAAGATATGTAGAGGTAGATGTTTTTTTGACAAAAGGAGAGTGATTGATTTTGCAGCCCAGGAGTGGAGGTCCCTGGGACCACCAAGTGAGAAGAGCAGAGAGCGGGACCATACCCAGAGAGACACTGACGCCAGGGATGGAGACAGAGAAGATAATGTGGACAGATGAAGTGGCTGGGGACACTAGACTCAGGGCGGGAGAGGAACTATGTGCTGGTGGCCGGGGGTGGAGGGCGAGCCTGTGTGGTGTACCTTTTGGGGTTATATGATGATATCTGGAGGGGATTGTAATCATTGCAATGAACTGAAATACGATGTTGT
This sequence comes from Chrysochloris asiatica, assembly GCF_000296735.1. Classification (NCBI taxonomy): domain Eukaryota; kingdom Metazoa; phylum Chordata; class Mammalia; order Afrosoricida; family Chrysochloridae; genus Chrysochloris; species Chrysochloris asiatica. The sequence continues at coordinate 27,110,179 of NW_006408532.1, read as the reverse complement.
TGTTAGGTGCCATCGAGTCGGTACCAACCCATAGCGACGTTATGCACAGAAGAATGAAACACTGCCTGATCCAGGGCCAACCTCACTACTGTTGCCATGCTTGAGTCCATCGATGCTGCCACTTGCCCAATCCATCTCATTGGGGATCTTCCTCTTTTTCTCTGACCTGCCACCTTACCAAACATGATATCCTTCTCCAGTGACTGGTCCCTCCTAAAAATATGTCCGAAGTGAGAGAGATGAAGTTTGGTCATCTTGGCCTCCAAGGAGCACTCTGGCTGTACTTCTTCCAAAATGGATCTATTGGTTCTTTTGGCAGCCCATGGCACCTTCAATACTCTCTTCCAACACCATAACTCAAAAGCATCAATTCTTCTACAGTCTTCCTTATTCACTGTCCAGCTTTTGCATGTATGAGGTTACTGTAAATACCATGGCTTGGGTCAGGTGCACCCTAGTCCTCAAGCTGATGTCTTTGCTCTTCAACACTTTAAAAAGGTCTCGTGCAGCAGATTTGCCTAATGCAATATGTCGTTTGATTTCTTGATTGCTGCTTCTGTGAGTGTTGATAGTTGATCCAAGAAGAATGAAGTCCTTGACAACTTCAATATTTTCTTCATTAATAAGAATGTTGTTCATTGGTCCAGTGGTGAGGATTTTTATTTTCTTTATATTGAGATGTAATCCATACCGAAGGCTATGCTCTTTGATCTTCATCAATAAATGTTTTAAGTCCTCTTCACTTTCAGCAAGCAAGGTTGTATCATCTGCATATCACAGGTTGTTAAAGAGTCTTCCTCCAACGCTGATGCCGCATTTTTCTTCATATAACCCAGGTTCTTGGATTATTTGCTCAGCATACAGGTTGAATAAGTATGGTGAAAGAATACAACCTTTTTGCATACTTTTTTAAATTTTAAAATATTCAATGTTCCCATGTTCTTTTTGAACAATGCATGAATATAAAGCTGCTGTTCTCCCATGCAAATCTCACAATAAAAACTTAAAAAAAAAGAAGGTGAAAGGAATACTCAGTCACTGTACCAAAAGCAAATGGTTGATGTTCAACCATTTCAAGAAGTAGCATATGATCAAGAGCCAATGATACCGAAGGAGGAAGTCCAAGGTGCATTGAAGGAA
>NW_006408532.1:27094368-27107759 GCF_000296735.1 Chrysochloris asiatica | reverse complement strand
TTGATGCTTTTGAGTTATGGTGTTGGAAGAGAATATTTAAAGTGCCATGGACTGCCAAAAGAACAAACTGTGTTGGAGTAAGTGCAGCCAGAGTACTCTTTGGAGGCCAGGATGGCTAAACTTCATCTGTCATACTTCGGACATATTGGCAGGAGGGACCAGTCACTGGAGAAGGATTTCATGTTTGGTAAGGTGGCGGGTCAGAGAAAAAGAGGAAGACCCCCAATGAGATGGAATGGCCAAGTGGCAGCATTGATGGACTCAAGTGTGGCAACAATAGTGAGGTTGGCCCAGGATTGGGCTGAGTTTCGTTCTGCTGTGCATAGAGTCGCTATGAGTTGGTACAACTCGATGGCACCTATTAACAACAATAACAAATCATTTGTCCAACGGAATGTGCATAAAAATAAGATGTGTTATTTATGGATGAAATCTTTATCAGTACAGGAATGATTTGCTACACTGTCTTCTCTTGCCACAGCAAATAGTAGTGTCCCAGGTAATGGAGGTTCTTTCAGCTGGGTTCCCGTAGAAAGATCCTATGGAGTTGAGCCCTTTGCTAATGTAAGACAGCACAAGAAATGAATCAATTTTGTTAATTAAGCATTGAGATTTTAGGGTTGTTACTATAGCATCACCTAACATATCCTTAGTGAGAAGGGCCAGGTTTGCAAGTTTATTTTATTTTGGTATGGAAAGTTTGAGGTGTTTTTGAAAAACCCAAGACAAGATGTCAAAATATTGTTAAATATATAAGTATGAAATCCAGATGTCTGAACTAAAGACATATATTTAGATAACATCAGCATATCTTATTTAATAGTTATGACAACTCTATAATATAATTACCATTATTATTCTTCTGTTAAGCATAAGGAAGTTTAGGTTTAGATTCTTGCATAAATCTATATTCACAGCTAAGCAGTTGAACCGGAATTGGAAGCCATATTATATTGATGTCCTAGATATATGTGGGCAGTGGCTACTTCTTGCAGCCTGCAGTCTTGCTGTGTTGTGCTCTCATAAAATAATTTCTTGAAAAGACCTGTTTCTCCATTCCCTGAGTACTCTTCCTGAATCTAATCCTGAAGGTGGGTGACAAGTAGGGCAAGGGGATAAGAGTTTGATCATTCATAACATAATTCATATAGTTATTTGTAGTATGGAAGGCATGTTAGCATATAGCAAGAGAGAGGGAATTAAGTTGAAGGTCAGCACACAATAAACATTCCTAATCTAGCCCACTAAGAATGGGCTAGATCATAATTTGAAAACTAAAAAAAGCAAATTGCCAGTTATGATTGGCTTTCTATAAAGTACCATAAACTCCTACTCTAATGGTGCTATGCTCAACTACTATTATAAATTATTTTTTCCTTATCTCCATGCAATCTATGAGATCAAGTCAACGGATAGCCCTGACCTTTCATTAAAGCTGAGGTACAGTGATTGCATTGTCTGTGAAGGGGTCAGAGTCAACAGCCAAACTGAGGTAGGATTAACCTGGCTTTTTGTAGTCAGAACAATGTGATTCTGAGGTCATATACTGGAGTGAGACCCCCCATCTCCTGGATAATAAGTTAGTGATGATATAAGATAAGCACTGGACTGCTACGTGCAGGACTGGCAGTTCCAACCTACCAGCTGCTCCTTGGAAACTCTATATGGGGTCACTGTGAGTTGGCACTTACTCGACAGCACTTAATAACATTTTGCTACTTAAGCAGATTCCTGGTATGGCTCAGCAGGATGAGCACTGGACCACAAACCACAAGGTTGGTGGTTCAAGCCCACCAGCTACTCCTTGGAAACCCTATAATGGGTCCTTGTGAGTCAGAATCAACTTGACAGCACTTAACAATAACAACTGGTAGGAGAGTCCCAAGGGTTTCCAAAACTGTAAAACTTTACAGACTGCCACATCATGTTCCCATGGAGCAACTGGTGGGTTTGAACCACCAGCCTTTCAGATAGCAGCTAAGCATATTAACCACTGTACCACCCGTGCTCCCTGCTGTATCAGTCACGTTGGAATTTGCACTATAAGGTCTTCTTAACTGACTATTGAAGCAACTGACGACTCAGGTGAACTGCACAGATCTTTAGCTGTGGAGGAATACATGCAAATGAAATTCTGTTTTCATAACGGTATTCTAGAGCTCTGTGAAAAGTAAATTCTGACCATTTTTACCAGTTTATTAAAATCCATGAAGTTCTCTACTCTATCCTTTTCAGTGATCTATAATGGTCTTTTCATTCAAATGAAGGAGTTAGCCACTGAATAGTTTTGAGCAGGCACGTGATGTGATCTGACATCTGACAATATAAGGACAAGGGTAGATAAGGCACTAGGAAGCCAGTGAGGAGAATATTGTATTATTCTTGCATCTGCCTAAAAATAATAGAAAGGAACCCTGGTGGCAAAGGGTTAAGTGCTTGGCTGCCAACTGAAAGGTTGGCAATTTGAACCCACCCAATACCATTATGGAATAAAGACCTGGGAATTCCCTTTATGAAGATTGTTGTTGTTGTTAAGTGTCATCAAGTTGGTTCCAACTCATAGCAACCTTGTATAAGATTTCTAAGGAGCAGCAGGTGGGTTTGAAACATCAGCCTTGTGGTTAGAAGTCCAGTGTTTATCCTACAGCACCACACCAAGACTAGCTGTAAAGATTACAGCCCAGAAAATCCTATGGGACAGTTTTATGCTGTAGCATGGGGTCTCTGAGTCAAAAAACAACTTTACAGCACCCAACAACAATAATAGTAATAGAGAAGGGGAAAGGCGATTAGATTCTGCATATGTTGTTGTTGTTAAATGCCGTAGATTGGTTTTAACTCATAGCAACCTTGTATAAGGTTTTCAAGGAGAGGCTGGTGTGTTTGAAGCACTGACCTTGCAATCTAATGCTTACCATACAGTGTTACACCAGGACTCCAGATTCTGTATTTACACATGTATAAATATGCACAATTTTTTAATGTGAGACTTGAAAGAAAGGGAGACATCAAGGAAGACTTCATAGTTTATTTTGTCTTTATCATACACTAGAATTTTTTTAAATAAAGAATTTTATATTTTTAAAATCTAGAATGAAAAGTGAACAGACTTGGGGGCCACAGATATCTGAATGAGTCCTTACTATATTACTTATGAGTCATATGACTGCTGTGAGTCTCAGTGAGCACATGTAACATGGTATGATAACATTAACCTTTGAGGGGTCAGGGATATCGTATAGTGTCACAACATAAAGCATGTAGATTTGTCTGCATTACAGTGAGAAATGTACAAAAGTTAAATTTCTTTTACTTCTTACTTTTTCTAAACCTAGTGACAGATGACCAATTATTTAGGTTCTCTGTAATCAACAGTTTTCTAAGGTTTCTGCTCACCATTCATTTGTTCATGTGTCATACTGTTCTGGCTTGTGTATTGCTGTGATGCTGTAAACTAGGAGGGTTGCCCATGGTGGTCAGGTTTAAGCAGAGCTTCCAGACTAAGACAGACTGGGAAGAAGGAGAAGAGCTGCCCCCTTAAAGTACAGAGATATCAATGGAGAAAAGCTTTTAGGACCTTCATCTGCTGATGAGGAACAACTCAAAATGAAAAACAGAAACAAACAAACAAAAAAACAAATCAGAATATGGAATATACAAAGTAGGAATCTAGGAAAATTGGAAGTCATCAAAAATGAAATGGAATGCATAAAGATCAATATCCTAGGCATAAGTGAGCTGAAACGGACTCGTATTAGTCATTTTGAATCAGATAGACATATGGTTTACTGAACTAGGAGTGACTAATTGAAGAGGAATAGCATCATATTCATTATTCAAAAAGAACATTTCAAGATCTGTTTTGAAATGCAATGCTGTCTTTGATAGGATACTATCCATACACCTACAAAGAAGACCAGTTAATATCACTATTATTCAAATTTACACATGAACCACTAAAGCCTGTCATGATAAAATTGAAGAATTCTGCCAATTTCTTGAGCATGAAATTGATCAAACATTCAACCTAGATGCATTGGTAATTACTGGTGATTGGAATGCAAAAGTTGGAAACAAAGAGGAAGGATCTGTAATTGGAAAATATAGTGTTGATGAGATAAATGATTCTAGAGATGATAGAAATTTGCAAGACCAAGACCTAATCATTGCAAATACCTTTTAAAAACAACATAAAAAGTGACTATACACATGGACCTCACCAAATAGAATATACAGGAATCAAATTGACTACATCTGGGGGAAGTGACAATGGAGAAACTCTGGCCAAAACATGTGGAACAGACCATCAATTGCTCACAGGCAAGTTCAGGCTGAAGATAAAGAAAATTAAAACAAGTCCACAACAAGTCCATTTAAACTAAAATATAACATTGAATCTATACCACCTGAATTTAGAAATCATGGCAAGAACAGGTGTGGCGCTGTGGGTTAACGCGCCAGACTGCAAAGCCATTTGAACTGCAAGCTTGGTAGTTCAAGCTCAACAGCTGCTCCTTGGAAACCCTATACAGGGTCACTATAGGTCGGAATTGACTCAATGGCACTTGACAACAACAACAACAGACACTAATGACTAAAGACCAGAAGAAAGCAAAAGGTCATAAAACAGTAAAGAAATAGAAGACCAAAATGGATGTTAAAAGAGACTTTGAGACTTGCTCTTGAGTGCACCAAAGCTAAATTGACTCGAAGAAAAGATGAAGTAAAAGAGCTGAACAGAGAAATTTCAAAGGGCAGCTCAAGAAGACAAAGAAAATTATTATAATGAAATGTGCAGATGCCTGGAACTTGAGAACCAAAAAGGAAGTATATTCTCAGCATTTCTCAAGCAGAAAGAACTGAAGAAAAAAAATGCAGACCTTGATTTGTTGGTCTGCTAATTCCAACTCGGCAGTTCAAACCCACTAACCACTCTTTAGAAACTCTATAGAGGATTGCTATGAGTCAGAACCGACTTGATGGCACTTAACAACAACAATGGGCAAAATATTGAATGATGCAGAAAACATCAAAAAAAAAGATGAAGGGAATGCACAATCACTGTACCAAAAGTATTGTTCAATGTTCAACCATTTCAAGAGGTAGCATGATCAAGAACTGTTAATATTGAAGTAAGAAGTCCAAGCTGCTCTAAACACATTGAAGAAAAACAAGACTCTAGGGACTGACAGAACACAAATTATAATCTTTCAACAAACTGATGCAGCACTCGAGGCACTCACTTGCCTATGCCAAGAAATCTGGATAACAGCTACCTGACCAATCAATTGGAAGAGAATCCATATTTGAACCTATTCCAAAGAAAGATGAGAGAATAAGGAAACAGTAGTGAAATATAATGAAAGGTCCTATAGTCTGCCAGAAGAACAAACAACCAAAAGTACAACCAGAATGCTCCTTCGAAGCAAGGATGGTGAGAATTTGTCTCTCATTCTTTGGACATCTTGTCAGGAGGAACCAGTTCCTGGAGAAGAATGGTTGGTAATGTGTGGGGTTGGAGAAAAAAAATCCTTGGACAGGGTTTCATTCTGTTGGTCAGGAGGGTTACTGTGAGTTGGAACTGACTCAATGGTACCTAACAACCACAACAAAGGGTTGCTGTAGCAAAAAACCACAAACTGGTGGGTTATAAAAAAAGAAATGTATTGTCTCACAGTTTTAGAGTTTGGAAGTTTGAGATCAGGATGCCAGCTATGCTGGTTTCTTCTGAGGCTCTGAGGAGAATCTCTTCCACATTCTCTTAGCTTCTGGTAGCTCCAAGTATTCCTTTCCTTACAGTCTGAGTCACGTGCTGTCCTTCCTCCCTTTCACTCTGTCTCTTCTCTTCTATAGGACACTACTCAGATCAGATCAGGGCCTATCATATTCTAGCATGATTTCATGCTAATTTAGCTGAAAGCATACTTACAATACCCTATTTGCAACAAGGTGCCAAGGTTTAGGGCTTCAACATAAATGTTTTGAGGGGAAGAGACACATTGTATTCACAACAAGTCATTGTCGTTTTACTGCCAATTCTTCAAACTTTCTAATAGAAATTTTCAATTTCTCTCTCTTCAAAAGAATACAACAGTATAACAATAGAGGATGTGAAGCAGACATCAGGATCCAACTCATAGAATTACAGTCTGTTGGAAATTTGAATTCGCTCATTTCATTTCCACCTTTTAGCATAGAAGAGTCATCAGGGATAGTGTTGTGTGGACTACCCTCCCTCACCTTCTCATCAGAGGAACCTTGGGAAAACCCTGAAAATTTCTTGACTTTTCCTACCAATTGTATAAAAAGGACAATTTTTTAAGCTTTGAGGTTTTGGGGTAATCGTCACAAAGACTACAGAGATCTGATTGATGAAAAGACATCTAAAGACAGAGGAGAAATAGATAAACTGTTAATCTAGGTCAAAGAAATGCAGATATATCTGAATAGATACGTTTTCTAGAATAGGGGCCACAACAGCACTACCAATGACAGTGGATGCTTTCTTGGTCTTCAAATGCCCACAAAGATACCCAACTACCTTTAATGTGTCCTTATTGATGTAAAGACTCCATCATGTTCTCCAAATCTCTCCCCTTTACCAATTGTGTGGGTGGCCTTAATGTCTCCCACTCCTTAACATTGTTTTGGGTATTTCAAGTATGTGTCTTTTTGTTGGCCAGGGTCAAGTAAACATGTGCTTCCACAGTGTTGTCCTGGGAGATTGACTGAATCCAATTTACTTTCCCAAGAATTTCACCATCCAAGCTAGTCTCAGTGACCTAAGAGCTATTCCTACAGACTCCCCAGTACATAGATGAACTACACTATAATAATAACCCTAGGACCTAGGTACTAGGTACAACATGTAGAAAATTCTCAGTTCTTTCATAAATGTCTTTACAGATTCCCATTATTTCTCTTCTATCAGCATGCACAGAAAAGATAAAGAAACCCAACCACAGGGCCATGCTTTATAGGACTGAGGTCTGATTTGCTTTATAGGATTTCTCTTTGCAACCATCACAGCTTTTAATTTTCTCTGGTGTGTGCAGGAAATGCACTGCATGTGTGGAGAGAGTTCCGTGTGATCATATGGTTCATAGGTAGAAGGCATATAGTCCTGGAGTTCCAAAAGGCCTGGAAGAGTTCTGCCCACACAAAAAGCACAGAGCTACTTGTAGATTGATGGGATTAAAGAAAGATCTGAAAAGGCAAAGGGAGGCATATTTTCTGGACCCAGGAGAAAATAAGAACTGTTTAACATGTACAGTAACTTCCCTGGGATAGATTTTTAATCAAAAACCAGTCTCATTTAGTGCAAGAGTGAACCAATGAATTGACTAATACTACTGACTGACATTATGGTCCATTCATCTGCTTAAGTTGTCTGAAAATTTCAGCTGCCAGTAGAGGATTAATATTGATTTTCAGGCTGTCTTTCTTAAACACCTGTTACAGAGTACCACTGTTATTCTCCTTGCCAACTCTTCCCCCAATTGTCACTAGCATTAAAATGAAACCCACCTATTATTAAATCAGTCATGCTTGGAAAAACTATTCATAAAGAATGCAAGCATCCATTTTCTTTACCTTCCACGTGAAGCCTGAATTGTTGTTGTTTTTTTTTCTTTTCTTTTAGTTGGTCAACCTGGAATTACTGGTGCAATCAATTAAAATTTCTTTAGAGAATGAATGTAAGAAGCTGGAAGTAAAATATTGATGGAAGGACAAGGACAGTGTACACAGAGGAGACAAGTTGAAATATTTTGATAGACAAATGGCCAGCTCCCAGCTCAGACAAGGAGGCTGACACGGTATGTGACTCTAGGGGCCCAACTTTTTCATTTGAGTTCCACAATAAGTATGGGTGAGCTTTAGTGGAATGCCTTTGGTAAATAAATGTATGATCCTTTTGTGCATACATTTTATGTTTCTTCTGTACTGTTTTCAATTCCTCCAGACATGTCCGCCATGATGTTCTTCATCTTCATACCTTTTTATGGGTTGTTCCTCTACCTTAAACACACCCACCCTTGTATCCCTGATAAACTCATACTAATCTCTCATGATAACCCCTCAAATCCTCTAATAAGCAATCCCAGGTCAACCTGGGTAAACTGAGGACCATTTGGACATATATTACACTCCCACTTCCTTGTTCAAATCTGTAGCATAGTCCTCACCATGCTGAATCACCCTTTATATAAATTTCCCAGGGCTGGCATAGTAAAATGTCACAAAGAAATGACTTTTGTTGTAGGGGACATAGGATCCCATACTCACATATATAAATATTATTGTTGTTGTTAAGTGTCTTTGAGTCAGTTCCCCAATCCATGGCGACCCTGTATGGGGTTTCTGAGGAGCAGCTGGTGAGCTTGAACAAGCGACCTTGTGCTTCAAATCTACTTTGCAATCCAGCGCATTAGCCTGCAGCACCACAAAATATTATAGAGACTCTTCATTAAGTTTTGAATAGGGATAGAAACAAGACAAAACAAACAGATCATTGGGAAGAAAGAAATCATTAACATGACACCATAATGAATCCAAAGTTCTACCTCCATGTGGCACAGATCACAGAGGAATCTCTTTCCACAAATTGATGCGACTGACAGCTTCATTGTGTCATATATACAGACAGGATCTACAGAAGCAAGGAGGGAACAATTGTAAATAGGAAAGCTTACAGACTGCCTCTGAGCCCCTTGGTATATGGCATCACAACCATGTGACCCCAATACCATTAAGGGAGAGTCCAGGAAAGTGCTTGCATAGGAGTTTTATTCTTTTTGAACTGGCTAGGGTAAGTGGTCCCAGGCCCACTTTCAAATATACTATGCTTCTGACTTTAGCAGTTTGGCTACCAGAGATACTCATGAGATTCTCATACAAATTAGAAACTAAGAGATAAACCTAGGCACAAGATGTAACTGAGCTCTGCGTTGACTGAAGTCATACATAGGCAACGTAGCTTCAATTTTCATGCTCTGAAGCACTCTAAACATCTAAGATGTATTCTCCCACTGTTCTGGATGCTAGTAGTTCAAATTCAGGATATTGGCAGGTCATGTTCTCTCTAAAAGGCATTAGAGAAGATTCTCTCTTGCGTCTCCCGGCTTCTGGTAACCTTGGGCTTTTCTTGGCTTTCCTTGGCTTGTTGACACATCTTCACTTGGCTGCCTTCTTTCTCTTTCTGTTTCTGTATGTTTCTCCTCTTTTATAAGGACACCAATCAGATCGGATTAGGAATACCCCTACTCCAATATGACATTATGTTAACTGATTATATCCTACTTCTAAACAAGGTCATATTCACAGGTACCAGGGTTTAAGACTTTACCATGTATTATGAAGGAACAAAATTTAATCCATAATACCCCAAAGGGTATCAATTATTTGAGGAGAGGAGCTATTCTCTTTTCAACTTTGAAACCCCAGTAGGGAATTACAGAATAGCTTGACAGAATGGGTATATAACAAATATGAATGAATGGAATTTGAAGCCCACGTTTTCATTCAGGCTTTCTTGTACAGTATGTGTACTTTCTGAATCTGAATCTATTTAAAAAGCAATAGTGCATAAGAGTTAAGAGTTTAGGTCATAAAACCAGACTTCCTGTTTTATAATCAAGATCTACCATTAATTAATTGTATGACCTTGAGGAAGTACTAAGCAAAAACTAATTTTTTACCCAATGGTATATTCTTGTTACTGTAGTTAAGGGCCGTTGCGTCAGTTCCGATTCATACTGACCCTGCACAGGGTTTCCAAGGCTTTTAAATTTTTGCAGTAACAGAAAGCCTGATTACAACTCCACTTTTTTCAGTCTAATTTTAATTATCTTTTGATTTCTTCATGTATGATGCCATCCCATAACTCTCTGATCTTTGGTCATTAGTGTTCAGTGTGACAAATCTATTCTGAAAGATTTGAGATGATTATACAGGAATGTTATGTGCCACACAACAAAATGAAATATTGACTGGCCCTGCCTGCACCGTCTTCACAATTGTTACATTTGAGTCCATTGTTGATGATGCCATTGTGTCAATCAATCTCATTAGGGGTCTTCCTCTTTTTAGCTGACTCTCCACTTTTCCAAGCATGATGTCTTTAGGGACTGCTCCCTCCTAATACCATGCTGAAAGTATCAGAGATGAAGGCTCACCATTCTCACTTCTAAGAAACATTCTGACTGTACTTCTTCAAACACAGATTTGTTTGTTCTTCTCGCAATCCAGGGTATTGTCAATATTCTTTGCCAGAACCATAATTTAAATGCATCAATGCATCGAAATGCTGTTTTCCTTATTCACTGTGTAACTTTCACATGCTTTTTAAGGTCATTGAAAATACCATGGTTTCGTTCAGGATCATCTTCGTCGTCAAAGTGACATCTTTGCTTTTTAACACTTTAAAGAGTTCTTTTGCAGCAGATTTGCCTATTGCAATGCATCTTTTGAGTTTTTGACAGCTGCTTCCATGAGCACTAGTTGTGTAACCAAGCAAATTGAAGCTTTTGGCAACTTGAATGTTTTCTCCATTATTTCTGATATTGTTTATTGGTTCAAATTGTGAGGATTTTTATTTTCTTTATACTGAGGTGCAATCCATACTGAAGGCTGTATTTTTTTTTATCTACATCAGCATGTATTTCAAGTCTTCTTTGGTTTTAGCAGACAAGGTTGTGTTATCTTCTTACCCTAGGTTGTTAATGAGTTTCCTTCCAATCCTGATACCTCATTCTTCTTTATATAATCCAACTTCTAATATCAATTGTTCAGCAATCATATTGAATAAATATAGTGAAAGGATACAACTCTGGCACACACTTTTCCTGATTTTAAACGATTCAGTAGTCTGTGTTCTGTTCAAATAACTGCCTCTTGTTCTATGTACAGGTCCCTCAAGAGTACTACAAAGTGTTCTGAAATACCCATTATTCACAATATTATCCACAATTTGTTATGATTCACATAATCAAATGTCTTTGCATAGTTAATAAAGCACAAGTAAACATATTTCTGATATTCTGTGCTTTCAGCCAAGATGCATCTGATGTCAGCAGTGATATCCCATGTTCCACATCCTCTTCTGAATCAGGCTTGAACTTCTGGCAGCTTGTTGTCGAGGAAATGCTGCGAACACTTTTGAATTATCTTAAACAAAATTTTACTTGCATGTTACATTAGTGATATTGTTTGATTATTTCTGCATTCCATTGGGTCACCTTTTTTTGGAATGGGCACAAATATGAATTTCTTCCAATTTTCTGGCCAGATAGTTGTCTTCCAAATTTCTTGGCAAAGATGAGTGTCCCCTGTGCTGCATCTGTTTGTTGAAAGATTTCAATTTGCCTTCAGTCAGTTCTTGAAGCCTTGCATTCCCCCAATGCCTTCGATGTTACTTGGACTTCTTCCTTCAATACTATTGTTTATTAACCATATGGTTCCTCTTTAGGTGCTTGTTGTTGTTGTTAAGTGACGTCAACTCAGTTCTCCAGCTAGCGGATTTGAACCACTGACCTTGCAGTTCAAACTGACCTTTAGGTCTAGTGCTTGTCCCACAATGAGTGCCACACCAGGTTAAGCATGACCAATTATTTTTGGTAAAGTGATTCTGTATACTCCTTGCATCCTCTTTTGGTGTTTTCAGCATCATTCGATATTTTGCCCTTGTTGTTTTTGTTAAGTGCTGTTGAGTTAGTTTCGACTCAGCCAATCCTTCATAGGTTTTCTGAAGCTTGTAAATCTTTGCAGGAGCAGAAAGCCTCGTCTTTCTTTTGTGGAGCAGCTGGTGGTCTCACACTGCCGACTTTGTTGCTAGCAGTTATTTTGCCCATTGTTGTTATTGTTGTTAAGTGCCATCAAACCAGTTATGACTCATAGCAACCCTTGTATAGGGTTTCCAAGGAGTGGCTATAATTCCAAGGATGAGTCCCTATAATATTATCCTTGGATATTGTAGTCATAGGCTTGATTTTTTTTCCCCCTTCAGTTCTTTCAGCTTGAAAAGTGTTGAGTGTTTCCCTTGCAATTTTTTCTAACTGCATGTCTTTGTACATTCTGTTATTATATTTGACTCTGACTTTTGAACTGCCCTTTGAAATGATCTGTTCAGTTCTTTTACTCACTTTTTCTCACTTTAGGTTCTCTTCACTCTAGAACAGATTTCAGAGTCTCTTCTGATATCCACTCTGAATTTTTCTTTTCTTCCTGTCTTCTTAATGACATTTTGCTTTCTTTAACTATGATGTTCTTGATGCCACCCCATAACACTGATGGTCTTTTGTCATTCATTGCTAATGCTTCAGATCTGTTCTTGAGAAGGTCTCTAAATTCAGGAGGAATATACTGAAGGTCATATTTTGGCTCTCCTGGAGTTGTTTGAGTTTTATTCCGCTTCAGCCTAAACTTTTATATGAGCAATTGATGATTTGTTTCACAGTCAGCCCTTGGCCTATTTTGACTGATGATCTTGAGCTTCTCTACCATCTCTTCCCACAGTTGTAGTAAATTTGATTCCTGTGTATTCCACCGATTCAGGTCCACATGTATAGTCACCTTTTTCATTGTTTCAGAAAGGTATTTGTAATGAATAAGTCATTGGTCTTGTAAAATTCTATCATGCAATCTCCAGCATCTTTTCTATCACAAAAGCCATATTTTCCAATTACTGATCCTTCTGCTTTGTTTCCAACTTTCACATTCCAATCAGCAGTAATTATCAATATATCTTGATTGCATGATTGATCAATTTCAGAATGAAAATTTTGGTAGAATTTTTCAATTTCATCATCACTGGCTTTAGTGATTGGTCCATAAATTTGAATAATAATGTTATTAACTGGTCTCCCTCATATAATATATATATGTTGTTGCTGTTGTTAAGTGCTGTCAAGTCAGTTCTGACCCATAGTGACCCTGTATAGTGTTTCCGATGAGCAGCCGGTGAGCTTGAACCAACCGACTTTGCAGTTCAAATGGCTTAATATATATACACACACATATACACATGCATATATATATAATCCTACCACAGACATTGTAACTTCAAGATGCATCTTGAAATGTTCTTTTTGACAATGAATGAGCATCCATTTCTCTTCATTTCTTTCATTCCTAGCATAGTAAGTTATACATTTGTCTGGTTCAAAATGGCCAATATCAGTCCTATTTTAGCTAACTAATCCCTGGGATAAGGAGCTCTGGTAGCATAGTGGTAACAAATCGGGCTGCTAATCTCAGAGTTAGCAGTTTGAAACTACCAGCTGTTCCACAGGTTAAAGATGAGGCTTTCTGCTCCTGTAAAAATTTACAGCCTTGGAAATGTACAGGTTCACTATGAGTCGAAACTGACCCCACGGCACATAACAACAACAACA
>NW_006408532.1:27092487-27093916 GCF_000296735.1 Chrysochloris asiatica | reverse complement strand
CTTTGTTGTTGTTATTTGCTGTTGAGTCATCTCAAACTCATGATGATCATCTGTGTTAAAAATGAAACTGTCTAATCCTGCTCCATCTTCACTTTATTGGGATACTTAAATTCATTGTTGTGGTTATCATTTCCTTCCTTTTTGCTGACCCTGCACTTTGTCAACCATGATGTCCTTTTCAAGGACTGATCATTCCTGAAGATGTGTCCAAAGCAACTGAGCTGAAGTCTCACCATTGTTGTTTTATTAAGTGCTTCCCAGGCACTTCTGACTCATAGAAACCCTCTATTGGGTTTTTGAGGAGTGAAATTTATAGTTATTAGTCCCATGCTTAGCCTACAGTGCCACACCATACCACCCTAATAACTGATCACAGTATTACCTGTGAATACTTTTGGTTGGAAACCACAATAGCATTCTTTTTCTACATCAGTATTCATTTACGTATTGGAATGTTTACTTTATTTCCATCTAAAATTGTTTTGTTAAAAAAAGGCTTAGACAGCAGGTGCTTAGACATAGGAAAGGCAACTAAAAAGTCTACTTCTGAAAGCCAAGACCAATGTATACTGTCTGATGTCCTTAGAGATAAAGTTCTCATTTGTCCTCATATCACACATGTCAGTTCATTGTTTTATCCCTGTTACTTTTGCACTAAAAGAGAATTATCAATTGTATTGAGAATAAATATGGAAGTCTGAATTTATTCACATGCAAAAAAAAATCATCAAGCATTCACCATTCACATATTACCATGGTAGCTAGTATTGAAGGATCACAATCCTGGACCACAAGAAGTTTACAATCCACCAAGAGAAATAAAGTTTATAAATGAATAACCATACTATAAGGCTAAATGGGATAAACCCCACAGAAATGATAAGCATAATAATAAGGTATCTAATTCAATTTTAAAAACAAAAATCTCTTGAAATTGTAGCTTTTTTCAGTTCATAGCCAAAGACATTGAAGCTCAGAAAGGTTAGGTGATTTGCTCAATATTGCAAAGCAATGAATTTGGAATTTCAATACATACTTCAGGACCAGAACTCATGCTTATAAAGACTGTTCTATGCTGTAAGACAACTCCCACTGCCATAGAGTTACTTGCAACTCATAGAAAAGGTTTCAAAGAATGCGTTACTAAAGCAGAAACTTTTCTCTTTCTTCCACAGAGCAACTGGTGGTTTGAACTGCTGACCTCACGGTTAGCAGTCTTGCACTTAGCTACAGCATCATTTTCTTCTACAATGATCAAGGAAGGCATAATGGAAAAACATGGTATGAATTGGCTTTTGAGAGACTGGCTACAAAAGCATTACTAAAGAAAAGAACAATGAAGAAGTCTTCTCAAAACCAGTCACAGTAATCAAAACTGTCTGAGACTGGTACAATGAGAGATACATTGATCAATGGTACAGAAGTGTTC
>NW_006408532.1:27089080-27090641 GCF_000296735.1 Chrysochloris asiatica | reverse complement strand
AGTCAATCACAAAACAACAAGTATTGTATGAGTCCACTATTATAAAAAGTCAAGAAAAAATTTCCACACTAAAAGAAACCCTTTGATGCTTACCATGGGTTGGAGGAAAGAGGGACTGATTTATTGACTGGAGGATAAACACATATTAACTTGGTTAAAAGGGAATATAATATAGAATAAGAAGGAGGTTGACAGAAGAATAATGAAGGCAGGGGAAGTCATAGGAAGGAGAGCAGGAGTAAGGACAATAAAAGTAAGTACAGGTAAAGATACAATCTAGCAATAACTGTGATCTACAAGTAGATACGGGAGTCCTGGTCTGGTGCTGTGAGTTAATGTGCTGGATTGGAATGTCAGTTTGAACCACAAGGTCTGCAGTTCAAGCTCATCAGCTGCTCCTTGGAAACCCTATACAGGGTCGTTATGGGTTGGAACTGACTCGACAGCACTTAACAACAACAATAGCAGGTGGATACATGAATAGTCACACAGGCTGAAGGGGTGTGTGTGGGAGTGTGGAACATACCCATACATATATGAAGGCTTGACAGAAGATATTTGTACGTGATATTAATCATTTCTGGAAATATACCCATGAATGTGATAGAGCATGTTGTTGTTGTTAAGTGCTTTTGAGTTGGTTCTGACCCACAGCGACCCTATATAGGGTTTCTGATACAGGGGGCAAAATTATGAAAGCATATATTACCAAGCACTTTCAGGTAATGAGTGTCTGGACCTGGGAACTCAAATAGTCTCAGGGGACACCTTGGTCAATTAGCATCACATAGTCTACAAAGACATCCTACTTTGGTGACATGGAGAACTTAAAAGTTCATAAGCAGTCATCTAAGGTGCAACTATTGGTCTCTCTCTGTGAAGGAAAGAAGAGTGGTTAAACATGAAGCCCTAGAAAACAATTAGTCAATGTACTAGTGGACCAAGCAAACTCACCTCTATAACCCTGGGACCCGAAGAACTAGATGGTGCCCAGCTACCATTACCAACTGCTCTGAAAGGGATCACTTTAGAAGGTCCTGAGTAGAGTGGGTGACAATGTGGAGCAAAACTCAAAATCATAAAAAAGACTAGCCTTG
Source organism: Chrysochloris asiatica (assembly GCF_000296735.1). Lineage (NCBI taxonomy): Eukaryota > Metazoa > Chordata > Mammalia > Afrosoricida > Chrysochloridae > Chrysochloris > Chrysochloris asiatica. Next base: position 27,089,544 of record NW_006408532.1, on the reverse strand, counting down.
CTAGTTAAACAGAGACTGTTGGAGCCCTGAACCTATGGCTTTCAGTTACTCTTCAAGTCTGGAACTGACTGAACTCAGCCTCTTGGCTCCAGACATGCCATATATAAATATATAGGGGAGACAACACACCATATAGTGGTGAACCACTCAAGATCAAAAGGGCAGCATTTGCCCAAGGTGGTGGTGGTAGTGGTGGTGGTAGCCAAATTCTGGGGTTATTTGCCCAGAATACACATTGAATAAGTATGATGAAAGAATACAATCCTGGCACAGACCTTTGCTAATTTTAAACCATTCAGTGTTTCGCTGTTCTATTTGAACAACTGCCTCTTGGTCTGTGTACAGGTTCCTCATGTGCACAATTAAGTGTTCTGGAATACTCATACTTTGCAATATTGTCCGTAGTTTGCCATGATCCACACAATCGAAGGCCTTTGCATAGTCAATAAAGCACAAATAAACAT
>NW_006408532.1:27086452-27088310 GCF_000296735.1 Chrysochloris asiatica | reverse complement strand
GCCACACCAGGGCTCCCAGAGTTTGAGATTAGCTAGTAAAAAACTCTCCCTTGAGATTTGTAATCTTTTAAGAATGATCTGTATGAGATGAAATTGACAACAGCATTTCAAAAGGTTAGATATGCCAAGTTCATCAAATTGTAGCAAGTCATTTTTGCTTCTTTCATCAAATTTCTTTATCATCCTCTAGTCATGCTCTGGCCATCAAGCCATGGAAGCTACAGTGAGTGAGTACTATCTGCAAGTTTGGGTGTTCTTGTACATTTCCCTTAGTTCACATCAGCTGGACGCTTCACTCTCAGCTGTAGACCTCTATGGTAAAGTTAGTGTCCATGGGCTCAGGAGTTCCCAAGTTTCCCTAAACTTCACACTAACCAGCCCTTCCTCTTTTCTCTCTCATCTCAAGGTGGACAGCAGTCTATGGAACATGGTTGGACTTAGCCCACATCTTCATTACTACCTTTCCCCCACTTCTGCTCACATGTAGGCCAATGAGCTTACATGCCTGCTCATATGTTCCCTTTGAGTTTCAGTCTTGGAGGGGGGCCTTGTTCTGAAGGGACTTGATTGCTTGCCTTGATGGCTCCCGGTAAATAGCTTGCTTATTCTTGAAATAGCCAGAGTGCTATTTTGTTTTTGTTTCAAGAAGTATCTTCTGTTCCTCTAGCCACTCGGGGCTGGTCTGCATGTCCAATCAAGTGGGAATGTTCCACCTTAGAGGGTTTTGGATGGTGCTCTGGATTCCACCTAATGTCCTATACACTACAGAGGCTCTGCAAGAAGCTTATTTCACTGGGCAAGTTCTAGAGCCCCTTTTAGGTATTCCAATCAGTTAATAATAAGCTGAAGACAGGCTTACAAGCTTTCTGTAATCATGTTTCCCAATATTCCTTTCTATCCCACTTAAGTGTCTATTTTATAATAGTAGACAAGGGAAACCAATATCCATAAGCCAGTCAAGCATCTTGACATTATTTCCCCTCTTTTATCCAACCAGACTATGCCTCAATCCCTGTATCACAGAGCTCTGTTTTTCCCAGGCTTAGCATACATCACTATTTATCTCTGCCCCATTTAGATTATGCAAACCTACCTAAGTGTTCCCCTATCTACTTTGTTCTTCCATCCCCTTTCCCCTTTTTGTGTATGGCCCTCTTTTTCCTTGTATATTGCCCTCCCCAACCATGATGTGTCAATTCCCTAACCTGTGATCTGCCATCCTCTCCCTTTACTTATGGATGTAGTAGCTCAAAATACCATACGAGGGAAGGAGTCTTCACATCAAGAATCAAGCTAGTCCCCTCAGTATACAGGGTTGATAGGGACAGGCAAATTAGACATTGGCTACCTAAAATGGTGGTGGTGGGAGGCACAAAGTGGTTGGCTTACAAGTTTTTAAGAGGGAGTTTAGCTTCAGAGTGTGCAGGGGAAGGTAGAATCCTCACTGAATAGTTTTCATCTTGTCTTGATGGATCTGGTGAATGGAGATAGGGATAGGATTCTTTGGATTTAATAGTGAGTAATTGGTATCATAACTAATTGCAATTGTCACAACTGTAAAGATAGAAATTTTGTAACACAAAACGGGAGTACTTAATCTTACATTCCAGAAACAGAGGACCTTAGGACCATCAAGAGAGAAGAGCATGAGCAGAACATAGGACTATAACCAGAGAAGCAGGGACACCAAAGATGGAGGCAGAGATGATGTGGAAAGATAGAGCAGCTGAGGACTGTAGACTCATGGGAAGAGAAAGGCTGTGTACTGGCAGGTAGGAGACAGGCTTGCAGAATGTGCACTTTGATTATTTAGATGATTATGTGTTCCTGAGTGTTTTTGTGTACATCAAAAAACAAA
>NW_006408532.1:27077729-27085906 GCF_000296735.1 Chrysochloris asiatica | reverse complement strand
TTTTTTTTTTTTTCCTTTAGCAATGGGAAAATCTTGCATTTATTTTCTCCTTCACTGCTATCCTAAAGGCATTCTTTCTGAGTTAATTCATCTGCAAAAAAGAGGACACAATGGGTAAAATGGGTGAGGAAAATTCTGTTGGCAAGACTTTGTAATCACATCATTGATAAAGCCTTTCACGGGCTAGTATAATTGATTTGCAACTGCAGTTCTGAAAATGAGTTGCTTAGCAGAAATGACCACTATTACATTTACTTTTTATTATCTTTCCTACTGCTATAGTTACCAATCACTCAAGGTAACGTGATATTTAGTTCCAAATTTAGCAAGTAAGAGAGTAAGTAAATAAATAAATCAAGGTTAAATATAGAGGCAATTACTAGAAAGAATGTTAGGTTTAACTTGAAAATTTTACAAATCAGTTTTTAAATGATAACTTCACTATATTTTCAAATAGTATTCATTTGTTCTGAAGCATCTTGAACACTTACTAATATTGGAAAGTAATACTTCATCTGCCACAGACCTTAAACTATAGGCAGCTTGACTTCTAGGAGGTTTTTTGCAGTTACTAGCTTCTAGTATCTGCCTGTTTCCTACATTAGCTGAGGTATAGACATTTTAACTACATAAATAATCACTATGGCATTTCATGGTTGACTATGACTTTATATCTATGGAGCTTTTCACACCTCTCCATTTTTCTTCCCTTGCATATCCATGAATGGAATTTAAAAAAAAAAAAAAAAAAAATTGAACTACATTTTTGTGTTGCCTCTAATTTCTCCCACATTCATAGTTCCAAAAGGGCTCAAACACAGCTCTTAAAGTTAGTGAGAAAGAAACAGCAGGAAATGACATTATCATGATAATTTGGAGAGAAAGAAAAGACATTTCCCTGCTTTCATCACTGCTTTGAGGGCAAAAGTGAAAAGATACAGGAATGAGGACTACCACACAGAAGTAAATGTAGTATACTATTACCTATTGAGTGTGATTTGAGGGGCCTCTGGGTCCAAATATCTCCCTATTTTGTTTCTGAAATCCCTAAATTTAGATGTTCTTGTTAAGGGTCTTGGGAAATCTTTTGAACATGTACTGTTTGAAGCATTCCATTAATAAGAAGGTACAATATATAATTAAAATGCCCAAATGAAGCATCTTCTATGAAACCCACTATTCTTAATTGTCATTATAAGACTGGGACTCAGAAGGGGACACTTTTGATGGTCAAGAAGTAGAAGGCAGTTTGAGAAAAGGGAGTGTGTGTGTGTGTGCACATGTGTACACAAGTGTGTTTGGTGTAGTGGACAAAACAAAATGGCTAGTGTTTTCTAGTCTGACAAGAAGCAGATATCAAGACAGGATTAGACCGACAGGAGATTTATTGGGCAAGAGAACAAGAGAAAGTAGGATAAGGGGAAGGAACAAGAGAAAGTTGAGAGAGCCTTCAGTCTCACCATAATACAGGTCTGAGAACTATGGGAAAAGAAAGGAAAGGAAGGAGAATTGAATACGAAGAATTGTCCATTCCAGTTCAGTCCAAGAAAGCTTTAGTCAATGCAATGGGAAGACTTAAAGCAAAGTCATTGTATGTACCTCACGGAAATGTCCCTGTCTTATTATACTCTCTGTTCTCAGGCCTTGGACTGGTGTAGGCTGAAAGAAACATGGTCTTGGTTATGTCATGGTGAATCCAAAAGTACATCAGATGGGAATATCAGTCAATTGTGTTCTCTTAGTAGTGCTTTTTTTTCTTTTTTTTAATCTCTTTATTGTTTTTTGTTTTGTTTTGTTTTTTATTGTGAGCTAAGTGATAGTTTATATGGGAGAACATTGGCTTTACATTTTCATTGCAATGATTACAATTTCCGTACATCATCATTTAACAGTATTTGCTTCTACTCCCTCTGTATTTTTTGTCTTGTTTTGGTTTTGGGGGGTGGGGTGGGGTATACAAAAACACTCAGGGATATATAATAATTTAAACAACCAAAGAGCACATTCTGCAAGCCTGCTTCTTGGCCACCAGCACTCAGAACCCTCTCTTTCCATAAATCTAAAGTCCTCAGCTGCTCTATCCCTCCATGTCATCATCTCTGCCTCCAATTATGGTGTTGCTGCTTCTCTGGACAGGGTCCCACATTCTGCTTGTACTTTTCTCCCTTGATGGTCCTAAAGTCCTCTGTTTCTGGACTGTAAGATTAACAACTGCCCCCTTTTTGTTACAAAACTCCTACCTTTACAGTTGTGACAGTTGCAATTAGTCACAATAACAAATACTCACTTTTGAATCATAAAAATCTTATCCCCATCTCTTTTCACCAGACCCATCTAGACAAGATGAAAACTATTCAGTGGGGAATCTACCTTACCCCTCACACTCCTAAACTAAGCTACACTCCCTCTTGAAAACTTGCAAGCCAGTCACTTCATGCCTTTATTGCCCCCCGCCCCCCCACACACAAACACACATTTTAGGTAGCCAATGTCTAATTTGCCTATCCGTAACTACTTTGTATACAGATGGGATAGAATTGATACTTGATATGAAGACTCCTTCTCTCTCTGCTGCTATTTTGAGCTACTACATATATGAATATAGGTCAAATTCATCAAATTGTAGCAATTTATCATTGTTTCCTTTGTCAAAAATTGCTCTTTTTTTTTCATCTTCCTCTAGTCGAGTTCTGATTATCAAGTCATCGAGGCAAGGTCAAATGGGTACTATCTGCAAGTCTGGGTGCTCTTGTGTGCATCCCCCCACTTTCTATCAGCTGTATGGATCACCTCAGCTCTAGTCCTCCATGGCTATGTCCTTGTCCATAGGCTCAAGAGTACAAGTGGTACATTTTTATGGCCATCAAAATCAACATTGTAAAAAAAGAAAAATTCAGCATTCCATATATTTATTATTATGTTTACTACAACCAGAGAAATGATTTATGGTATTTATTCATCATTTTTGTGTTATAAGAAATGCATTTAATTTCTAGGTTATCTTATATAATGAAATATTTTATGATATGTAAATAAGTTAAATGTATATCATCATCTTTCTCCACTACTTGCTTTCAGCATTTCAAAATCTATCTTGAAGTACAAAACTGTCTGTGATAGAATAATATCCATACGCCTAAAAGGAAGACCAGTCAGTGATGATGAAACTGAAGAATTCTACCAAACTCTTCAGTCTGAAATTGATCAAACATGTAATCAAGATGCACTAAGAATGCTGGTGATCAGAAGGAGAAGTTTGGAAACAAACTAGAAGGATCAGTAGTTGGAAAATACATCCTCGGTGAAAGGAATGTTTTTAGAGATCACATGAAAAAATTTATAAGACCAATGACTTCTTCATTGCAAATACTTTTTATAGCAACATAAAAGGCAACTATACACATAGGCCTCACCAGACGGAATGCACAGGAATCAAATTGACTATATTTGTGGGGGAAGACAGTGGAAAAGCTCAATATTATTGCCAAAAAAAGGCAAGAGAAGACTGTGGGATACATCATAAATTGCTTATATGCAAGTTCAGGCTGAATCTGAAGAACACTAAAACAAGTCCATGAGAGCAAAATCTATCTCACCTGAATTTAGAAGCCATGTCAATAGCAGAATTGGTGCATTAGACACTACTGACTGAAAGCCAGAAGAGCAGTAGGATGACATCAAGAACGTCTTATAGGAAGAAAGCAAAAGGTCATGAAAAAGAAAGAAAATAAAGAAAAAACCAAAATGAATTTCAGAAGAGATTCTGAAACTTGGTCTTGGATATAGTAGTAGTAAGTAAGTGTCCTAGAGTCGGTTCTGATTCCTAGCAACCCTGTATAGGGTTCCCAAGGAGTAACTGGTGGTTTTGAAACACCACCTTGTGGCTCAAGTTAACCTTGCAGTTTATTCCTTATCCTACAGTGCCACCACACCAAGCTAAAACATATAGAAGAAATGAAGAAATAAGAGCGCTGAAGGGAAAATTTCAAAGGGTAGCATTAGAAGACAAAGTCAAGTATTATAACAAAATGTGCAATGACTTGAGTTAAATGACAAAAAGGGACGAATATGCTCAGCATTTCAGCTGAGAGAACTGAAGAAATAATTCAAGCCTCAATTTGCAACATTGAAGGATTCTATGAACAAAATTTTGAATGATGCACAACACATCACAACAAGATGTAAGGAACACACAGAGTCACTGTACCAAAAAGATGGTCGATGTTGAAACATTCCAAGAGGTACCACAGGATCAAGAACCACTGGTACTGAAAAAAGAAGTCCAAGCTGCACTGAAGGCATTGACAAAAAACAAGGCTCCAGGAACTGAAGGAATACAGATTAAAATATTTTAACAAACTAATGTAGTACTGGAGGCACTCACTCATCTATGTCAAGAAATTTAGAAGACAGCTACCTGATTGTAAGAGATCAAAATTTGTGCCCATCCCAAAGAAAGATGATTCAACAAAATGTGGAAATCATCCAACAGTATCCTTAATATCACATGCAAGTAAAATTTTGCTGAATTAAAAAAATGGTTGCAATAGTACATTGATAGAGAACTGCCAGAAATTCAAGCTGAATTCAGAAGAGGATGTAGAACTAGGGCTATAATTGATAATGTCAGATGTATCTTGGCTGAAAACAGAGAACATCAGAAAGATGTTTACTTGTGGTTTATTTACTATGAAAAGACTTTCGACTGTGTAGATCATGACAAACTATGGGTAACATTGCAAAGAATGGGTATTCCAGAACACTTAACTGTATTCTTGAGGAACCTGCACATAGATAGATAGACTAAGACGCAGTTATTCAAATAGAACAAGGGAATACTGAATGGTTTAAAATCAGTAAATGTGTGTGCCAGGGTTATATCATTTCACCATAGTTATTCTGGTAGCGTAGTGGTTACGAATTGGGCTGCGAACCTTAAGGCCAGCAGTTCGAAACTACCAGCCGCTCCGCGGGAGAAAGATGAGGCATTTTGCTCCCGTAAAGATTTACAGCCTCGGAAACCCTGTACAGGGTCGCTATGGGTCGGAACCGACTTGAAGGCACTTAACAACAACAACAACAACATTCAATCTGCATGCTGAACAAATAATCTGAGAAGCTAGATTTATGAAGAATAGTATGGCATAAGTATTGATGAAAGACTGATTAGCAATCTTCAATCTGCAGATGATACAATCTTGCTTGCTGGAAGTGAAAAGGACTGGAAATACTGCTGAAGATCAAAGACCACAGTTTTCCACATGGATTGCACCTCAATATGAAGAAAACAAAAATCCTTACAAATAGATCAATAAATAACATCATGATGAATGAAGAAAAGGTTGATGTTGTCAAAGACTTCATTGTGTTTGAATCCACAATCATCCCTCATGGAAACAGCCATCAAGAAATCAAACAACATACATATTATGTGAGGCAAATCTGTTACACAAGACCTCTTTAAACTGTTAAAGAGGAAAGATACTAGTTTGAGGACTAAGGTGCACCTGACCCAAGCCATGGTATTTTCAATTGCCTTATATAAATGTGAAAGTTGGACAATGAATAAGGAAGATCATAGAAAAATCAATGAATTTGAATTATGCTGTTGCGAAGAGTATTGAAAGTACCATGGACAGTCAGAAGAACAAAAAATATCTAGTCGGAAGAAGTAGAGCCAGAATGTTCCTTAGAAGTCAGACTAGACTTTGTTTCTCATGCTCCAGACGTATTACAAGGAAGGGCCAATCCCTGGAGAAGGACATCAGTCTTGGTGAAGTGGAGAGTCAGTGAAAAAGAGGAAGCCTTCCTCCCCCACCCACTGAGATGGATTTTCAAAGCAGCAGCAGCAATGGTCTCAAATATAACAACAATTATGAGGATGGTTCAAGACCTGGCAGTGTTTCATTCAGTTGTGTATAAAGTCTCTATGAATTGAAGCTAACTCACTGGCAACTAACAACATCCATGCATACTATTTTCTTATGCATTCTTTGCTTTATTAGCTTAATTTAAGTGTAACAAAAAAGGACACTGACCTTAAACAACAAAAACATACATATATATGCATTAATGCTCTTATATATGTATTTGTTGAGCTGCTAACTGCAAGGTCAGCCATTTAAATCCACCATCTTCTCCACGGGAAAAAGATTTACAGCCTTGGAAACACTGCATAGGGTTGCTATGGGTCAGTATTGACTTGGTGGCCATGGAATTGGGTTTATAGAGAAGATATGAGAACCATGATTATTGTGCAAAATTATTAGTAGCGAAGGTTCAATCTTAAACTTTAAAAAAAAAAAAAAAAAAAACTTGTTGTGAATTGAGTGAAGGCTTACAGACATGATCATCAGCTTTACAGTCAACAACTTACACATTTTTTCATCTCATTGATTATAATCCCCTGCCTGCAACAACAGTTATTCTGCTTCTTCTCTGTGGCCTGCCATTTACATCTTATACTTCACAAATGAACAAAGCAAAAAATATTTGATGTATGCTTACCAAACAAAAAATACATATTCATTTAAATGTCGAAAGGACACACTCGGTCAACCAACCTCCTGCTCACAGGCACATGGCCTTTCTCAGTCCATGGGCCTAGAACCCACAATTGCTCTATTTTTCCAGGCCACTACCTCTTCTGTCACCACTTTGCTAGGTAGAGGTCTCATGCTCCACTCGTGTTCCTTCTTGATGGTCCTGGGATTGTTTGTTCCTGAAATGAAAGGTTACCCATTCCCTCCTTTTAGTTACACATCTTCTATAATTACAGTTGTGACAATCACTAATCCTGCTAATAATTACTTATAATTGAGTCATAAAATCTGATCACCATCATCCTCTTTAACCAGATCCATCTGGAAAAGAGGGAAATTCTTCAGTGTTTAAGATTCTACCTTACCCCCCTCATTTTGAAACTAAATACTCTCATGAAAGCTTATAAGCCAGTCACTTCATGCTTTTATAATTACTCCCCTTTTTTATAGCCAATGTCTAAATTTCTCGTTCCTATCAACCCAGTACACTGAGGAAACAAACATGTTCCTTGATATGAAGAATCCTTCCAATCTGGTTGGGAATTTTGAGTCACTGCATTCATAAGCAAAAATCTAGTTTGTCAAATTGTATCAATCCGTACTTGTTCACAGAATACAACATCTTTGTCTTCCTTGGGTTGAGTTTTGGTCAGATAGCCATCCAAGCTAGGTCAAATGGGTACTAGCTGCAAGTATTGGAGTTCACACACATCTTCCTGCACTTCAGACCAGCTGGCTGCTTCACTCTCAGCTCTAACCACCAGGGACTAGGTCAGTGCTCTTGGGCTCAGGAGTTCATACATCTTCCTAAACTTCAGACCAACCAGCCCTTATTCTTCTCTTGCTCATTGTAAGGTCAACAGGTGCCAATGAAACATAGTCAAACACAGCCCATGTCTTCATTGCTGAATTTCCCCACTTCCAATCACAAGTAGACGCAGGTGGTCACCAGCAAGCATATTAGACTGCTTGTGGGTTCCATTTACATTTCAGTACCTGAAGTGGGTTTTCCCTGATGGGTTGACTTTTCTTGTCTTGAAATACATACAAACAGTCCAACTTTTTTTTTTTTTTCTGCAAGTGTTTCTTCTAATAAGAATCTTCTGTTCTCCCAACTGTTCTGGGTTGGTCTGCATGTCTTTTCAAATGGGAATGTCCCAACTCAGAAGGTTCTGAATAGGACTTAGCATTCCACCTACGGCCCCATACTCTACAAAAGCTTAACAAGAAGCCTATTTCCTTGGGCAAAGTCGAACTCCCCTTTTAGGAAGTTTAATCAGTTATATGTGGAAGGCAAGCTTTCAAGTTTTCTGTCATCATTCCCAATATTCATATACTCACAGAACACTTTTGCTCCAATGTTGTGTATAAATCACTAGTAACCATGTACTTAATTTTTTTTTGTTGTTTAGTTTTACAGTTTATAAGAAGTGGCTCATTCAAGAAGCCACTGAATCAGTAAACTATAAATCAATGACTAATATGAAATTTGGACTCATGGTGTGGTGCTGTAGGATCAGCACTGGACTGTGAACCAAAAAGTGACCAGTTCAAATATGCCAGCTGCTCCTCAGAAACCCTGTACAAGGTCACTATGGGTCAGCAGTGATTCGATGACACTTTACAACAACAATA
>NW_006408532.1:27055738-27077629 GCF_000296735.1 Chrysochloris asiatica | reverse complement strand
TGTGTATATATAAATCAATGGTAAGTGCCTGCTTAGCAACTGAGACTAGTAAATAGATGATAAAACATTTTATCAGCAGGCAGAGGTTCCTTTTATAAATGTTTTGAGTCTATATTATTCCCAAGAACATTTGTTTGAAGCGTTGATATGTTTCTGTACCCCTTGGCTTGCCTCCCTGTTGTCATCCCGAGTTGCTATTATTGTGACATTTTGACACTGCATTGTGACACAGTGACCTGGTGCCTCCAGCAGCGTGGAAGAAAAACTTGACTAAGACCCATGGCACATTAGGAAGCAGTGAAGCAGTTCATTACTGTTACAGACAGAAATCATTCATGGCTAAAGCATGAGACAGTCTTGACTCTGTTTCTTGCTCTATTACTGTTATTTTATTATAAGATCTGTAACAAGCAACCTTAATTCATGAGTGACTCAGTTTTTCTCTCTGTAAAATGACAATGACCCAACATATGCTTATTTGTTTATGTTTGCTTTTTCCATCCTGATGCAGCAATCGCCTCTGCAGCTCACATTTGCCACATAGGAATTTTGGTCTCACTCTTCAAGATATTAAATTAAGCAATGATCACACTGGATTAACTTTCAGTATTGCCATAGTTTGAAAACTATTGCTCTGAATTGCTCTCTTATATGTCCTGTCTTTCAGACTTAATATGATAGCTTAACCATACAATCCTTTTTTGGCCTTTGTTTGACATTCAGTCTTACTCCTTCTTAGCTATGCTGTTGCTGTTGTTGTTAGGTGCAGTCATCCTGATTCTGACTCACGGCTACTCTACATATAATAGAAAGAATCTTAGCATGGTCATGGTTGAGCAGCATCTTCATGGTTATTGTTATATTTGAATTCATTGTTTTTGCCATTGTGTCAATCCATCTCATTAAGAGTTTCCTTTGTGTTCACTGACCCTTTACTTATCAACCTGATGTCTTTTTGCAGAGGCTGGTTTTCCCTGATGGAGTGTCTAAAGGAAGGGAGCTAAAGTTTCACTCTCCTCACTGCTACAGATCATTCAGGCTGTATTTCATTTAAGACTGAGTTGTAAATCCTTTGGTTAATCCGTGGTATGTTCAAAATTCTTCCCCAGCATTCTTAGCTATAGCAAGTTGTACCTCACTCTATATGGTGCTATACATTCCATTCAGCTCAAAATTTCACCTAATAAGTGTTTTCTGACAAGTTGAAACCTCAGTTGTTGCAAAACAAGAGTTGGTTGTTTATAACAAGTAGATTATATCTTGATAATCAGGCAATCAAGTTGAATGGAAAATTTCCTCCAAAACCATGACTTTTCTCAAGTGCCTACTGGACGAGGTCCATGACTTATTTTGCAGACTTGTTCTTTCTATATGGAAAATACAATTTCGAACATGGACTGAAGTCCATGACTTCTCAAGCCATCTGTGATGAGGAACATTTTGGAATCCAGGATCCCTTAAGAAGCAAATGCTGCTCTCTATGTGAGATAAAGACCAGTCACTAGCATAATGCCCGTCTATTCTGCAGTGAATGGCAGGGCTGAATCTTGGATTTCCATTCCCAAGCCTTTCAAAGGCAGGGTAATGAGCCATGGGGATAGCCACAGCAGGAATTCTGTAATCAAGCCACAAGGGGGCAGGGAAACATGCCCGCTTGCCACCTCAGCAAGGGGAACTTGATGTGAGCTGTATTTTGATAGCCTTGTTTGTTTTCTAAGCTATCCAGAGAGCATACTAATAAGTGTTGTCATAGAAGAAGGGAAGATGGGATTAAATAGCAGGGAAAGTCATTAAAATGAAAGAATGGGATAAGCCTCACAACTATCGCAAAAACCTTAGCTATTTCCTTTCCAAAGCTAGGTCCCTTTTATTTTCTAAAAGATGGGTAAGATGAAGGAAAAAGCATGTTTATTCTCTTAACACACCCTGCATTGGTCAAGTCCTGCTGACAGGAGAAAGTTGGATAAGATAAATTGCGACGTGTCTCATAGCCCTTTTCCTTTTTACATCCCAGTTTCATAGAGTAATTTTTAAAGGGTCTGTGTGCATGTTTCTTTGCCCACAAAACTACTTCCACCGCAACAAAAACAAGAACAGCAGGGGAAAATATGCAATTGGATTTTCATAGCAAAACATGGCAGAATCTAGTTACCATTGATGGTGTCACACTCAGGGGGGCGGATAGGGAGAAGCTTGACTCGACTCTCTGTTGCCAGACTCATTAATGTGTGTCACAATTGTCTTATACTGGGTAAAATGTATTCATTATTTATGAAAAATTTTAAGAAGACAAGGCCACTGATAATGACAATTCATTTCAGGAAAGAATCATGTGAATGGTGTTTGTTTGTTTATGTGCTTAATTTAGTTTTAAGTTTTTAAAAACTAATAACATAATGAACACTCATAATGTCATCACCTAAAATTAAGAGTCAAATATTCATAATTTGCTAGCTGTATTGTGCCAGAGCTCTATTTCCTTTTCTTTCTTTTTAAAATGAAACCATACATTATGGCTATAGCAAAAGCCCCTGTCTGCCTCCTTTACCCTAGCCCACCTGTCCAGTCCCAACCCCTCCACCTACATGTGAGACCACTCCCTAGCTTGGTGAATATCATTTCTATTCAAGGAAATGTTTGTGCATTTTTATAGCAAAAATGTAGAAATACCCTGATTTTTCCTGAGCAGCAGGATGGATAAATAGACTTTTCATTCATGAAGCAGAATATTATTTAATGGTTGTATAATGGTTGTTTTTGTGGTGGTGGTTATGTGCCATGGAGTTGGTTCTGACTCATAGTGACCTTGTACAGGGTTTCCGAGGCTGTAAATCTTTACAGGAGCAGAAAGCCTCATCTTTCTCCTGCGGAACAGCTGGTAGCTTCAAACTGCTGACCCTGAGGTTAGCAGTCCGATTTGTAACTACTATGCTACCAGAGCTCCTTACATAATAGGTAAATATAAAATTTGTTGTTAAGTGTCTTCAAGACGGATCTGACACATAGGGTTTCCAGAGATTGGCTGCAGGGTTTGAACCGCCATCCTTGAGGTTAGCAGTCCGGTACTTATCCAATAGTGTCACACCAGGACTCCAGATCTAAACTGTTGTTATTGTTAAGTGCCATTGAGTCAGTTCCAACTCATAGTGACCCTGGATATGGTTTCCAAGAAGCAGCTGGTAAGTTCAAACTGCCTGTCTTTTGGTTCAAACTGACCTTTTGGTCTTGTGCTTTATCCACACTAAATGGAAAAAAAAAAAAAAAAGAAACAAACCAAGTTATAAAAGGGTGTGAAATATATTTTTTCATGTAAAATTGAAAAGTATACATGTTAATAATAGAAATATATAGAAACCTACATGTTGTTGTTAAGTGATATAGAAACCTACATGTTGTTGTTAAGTGCGATGGAGTCGGGTCTGTTTCAGAGCAACCCTGAATAGAGTTTCCTAGGAGTGGCTGATGTGTTTGAATCCAAAACCTTGTGGTTAGCAGTCCAGTGCTTCTCCTATAGTGACGCACCAGAGTCCTACATACGTAGCGATGATATAATTAATACATTATAATTATACATTTTTATATATTTTTCATTGCAATGTTTGTTGTTGTTAGGTGCCATTGAGTCAGTTCCAATTCGTAACAGTCCTACTCAAAAGAGAATTAAACACTGCTGGGTCATGTGCTAGCTTCAAAATTGCAATGTTTGAAACTATTGTTGTTGCCACTGTCGATCCAGCTCATTGAGGGTCTTCTTTTTAGATGACCCCCTTCTTTACCAAACATGATGTTTTTTGTTGTTTTTTTTTACCAGAAAATAAACACCAACTTTATTAATACAACAACAGAAAGGGGTCTCCTCTTTCTCAGAAAAACAAAACAAAAAACAGCATGAAACCAGTACTACCTGGTAAGCTTTATAGGATGAAATCCCACATTTACTGTTTTGACAGCAACCCACCACACCCGGAAGATATTTCATCCAAGGCAACTGCTGTAAGAGCTACTCTAAGAGCATGTTTTGCACTGTGGGAATGAGGTTAGCTTCATAGGTTATTTTCCAAACTTCTGGGAGACTGAAATGCTAAAACTCCTGGTGTAAAACACATACATGTGGAGAAAGTTGGAGAATGGAGGCTTGGGTCTCAAATCCAAGAAAAAAGCAAAAACTAAGCTATCGATTCTTTTGAGACAGTCTGCCAGAGTGTTCTATGAAGAAGCCTTTTCTGATCCTACCACGTGTTTGGGTGAAGGGGGTGGAAGGCGCCAGTAGAGTAACAGACAAGGCTGGGGATGCTCTGAACTCCACTACCTTTCTGCTGGGTGTCTTTCTGCTGGTGGGTGTTTTCTCTGGCAGCTGCAGCAGCTTCATAGGGGGAGGAAGAGACCACTGGCTAATCACCTCTTTTTTGAAGCCATACTTTTTGGGTTCATAAAGTGCCCCAAACTGACAATCTTTTTCAGGGATTGGTCCCTCCTGATAAAATATCTCACCAGTCTCACTTCTAAGGAACATTCTGGTTGTACTTCTTCCAAGAGAGATCTGTTTGTTCTTTAAGTAGTCCATGGTACTTGGAATATATATATTGACTCAGCATACAGATTAAATAAGTATAATGAAGAATGCATCCCTTGTGTACACCTTATTCTGTTGTAATGACTGCCTCTTGGTCTATGTACAGGTTCCACATGAGCTATTATCCACACAGTCACATATCTTTGCATAGTCAATAAAACACATGTAAACATCTTTCTTGTAGTCTCTATTTTCAGTCAAGATCCCTCTGACAGCAGTGATATCCCTAGTTCCATATTCGCTTCTGCATCCGGCTTCAGCTCCCTGGCAGTGCACAGCTGCAGCCATTTTTGAATTATCTTCAGCAAACTTTTACTTGTATCTGATATTAATAATATTGTTTTATAATTTTAGTCCTATGTTATATCACATTTCTTTAGAATGGACACAAATATGGGTCTTTTCCAGTCAGTTGGCCAAGTAGCTATCTTTCAAATTTCTTGGCATAGACTATTGGGTGCTTTTAGCAGTGCATTCATTTTTGAAACATTTCTACTGGTATTCTGTAATTTCCTAGAGCCTTGTTTTTGATAATGCCTTCAGTGGGCTTGGATATCTTCCTTCAATACCATTGGTTCTTGACTATATGCTACCTTCTGAAATGGCTGAACATCCATCAGTTCTCTTTTGTACAGTAACTCTGTGTATACCTTTCATTTTCTTTTAATGCTTTATGAATATTTCCATTTTTTTGCACATGTTATTGTTGTTAAGTGCCATCGAGTTGGCTCCAACCCATAGCAATTCTGTATAGGGTTTCTAAGGAGTGGTTGGTGAGCTTGAACCACTGACCTTTCAGTTCAAACTGACTTTGCAGTCCAGCCATTAACTCGCAGCGCCACACCAGGACTCCATTTGGCTCATAGAATCCTTCAATATTGTAAGTTGATGTTTGAATTTTTTCTTCAGATCTTTCAGCTTGAGAAATTCTGAGTGAGTTCTTCCCTCTGGCTTATGCAATGTTTAATATTTATATATTCTATGTATGTGTTCCTCATACCTGCTATGTACTCTGACAGGTATTGTAGATGATTAAACTTGTGTTATACAGAATCCTTACCCTCTAATATGGGCAATAAGATTAATTATAAAATAATGAGTCAAGGGAAAGATAAAAATGTCATAACATCAGTAGGTTAGGCCTTCATAGTGATTTTAACAAGCCTTAGCAAATAATCCAGTATTCAACATTCATTACTGATTATTGTTACTCCATTTAATAGATAGGAAAACTGAAGCTTAGATAAGACAAGTAATACCAGGGGGCTTCAAAACATTCATGGAAAGTGGAATTAAAAGATAATGTAATTTCCCCACAAATGTTTTGAAGTCCCCTTCCTATATACCTCAAAACACCTTACCAGTGAAGGGCAGAGTCAGGATTCAAACCTGTATTTACCTAAGTCCAGAATTGCTCTCGACCCTACGTCTTCCTGCTCTAATTGGGCATATCTATTAGTTACTGTGAGGAAGGAGGATTATATTGTTAATAAAATAGAACAATCTTTTACAGTATTAAAGGCAACACAGTAGGGACAGAAAAGAGATCAGTGGTTGCCAAGTTTGACTGCAAAGGGGTATAAAACATTTTTCAGGGTGATGAAAATGTTCTATATTTTGAAGGTGGTAGTATTCATTTGTCAAAACTCATAGAAGTGCACACACAAAATTGATGAATTTCACCATATACAAATTCACCATATACAAATAAAACTGTTAAAAGTTTAAGTAACAAACAAAAAAGAAAAGAAATAAACCAGCAAACACATCTTTCAAGGTTCATAGATACACATCTTGTTTTGGTTGGAAAGGTAGGTTTTTCTTAAATATTGCTGATAGTCTATCCCTACTAAAAAGTTGGAGAAGACTGTCTGGAGGTATCCAAGTTGGTGTCCACAGAGTTAAAACAGTCCCCACTGTACCTTCTGTTTAATAAACCAAAAAGTTGGGTCTGTATTAAGTAAGACAACTCTCAAAGTTGAATTCTACTCTCAAAGTAGAATTGCTCGAAGTGGAAGGCAGAGGTCATCTGAGAAACCCGCTGTGCTATTCAGAGAACCCTTCTTGTTGAGCTGGCCTCAGATGTTCAGTCTATTACTACCCAGGAGCAGGGGTGAAACAGCTCCCAGGAGCCACAGTGTGCCTGATCTAGATCCAAACAGGTCTGCCTCTGGGTGCAGGTGCTGCAGGTTCTTGAATGGGGCCAGAAAGCATCTACGTCTTGGGGAAGCTAAGCAGCTTCTCTAATCTGAACGCTGAATACCTCAGCGTACAGCCATCGATGTCAGTAGGTGTGAGGGAGTGTGCCAGGTGAAGGTGTGGGTCATACTGGGTGACACTGTCAAAGGGGATTCCATCAAAATGTCTGTAAAATTTTTGTGTCATATTTCAGTAGAAAATGATTCTTTTTTAATAAAAATATTCCCATAACCAGTTATAGCATCCCAGCACTCATCTGTCAGTTGGTCCTGCCATGGTGGTTTGTGTGTGGCTACGATGCTGGAAGCTATGGCAGCAGTGCTTTAAATGCCACTAAGGAGCTCTGGTAGCGTAGTGGTTATGAATCAGGCTGTGAGCCGCAAGGTCAGCAGTTCAAAACTACCAACTGTTATGCGGGAGAAAGATGGGGCTTTCTGCTCCTGTAAAGATTTACAGCCTCGGAAACCCTGTACAGGGTCACTATGAGTCTGACTCCACAGTACATAACAACAACAACAGAGATAGCAAGGAGTCCTGGTGCGGTGCTGTGGGTTAGTGCACTGGACTACAAAGTCAGTTTGAACCATAAGTCAATAGTTGAAACTCACAAGTTGTTACTTAGAAACCCTATACTGGATCGATAAGGGTCAGTAACAACTTGATGGCACTCAACAAAAACAATAGTGGACAGGAGTTTCCAGACTAAAATAAGAAGAGGAAGAGGCAGACCACTTCTGTAATGGTTGTTATTGCTGTTACGTACCATCAAGTCGGTTCCTACACAGGGCAACCCCATATAGGATTTCCAAGGAGATACTGGTGGGTTTGAATTACCAGCCTTGCAGATAGTAGTCCAGTGCTTATACTGTAGCGCTACACCAGGACTTTGAAAATCTTATGAATAGCAATGGAACATTGTCTGATATAGTGCCAGAAGATGAGCTCCTCAGTTTGGAAGCCTCTCAAAATATGGCTGGGAAAGAGCTGTCTCCTCAAAGTAGATTTACCCTTAAGGATATGAATGGAGCAAATCTTTCATACCTTCAGTTGCTGAGGGGACAAACGCAAAATGAGTAGAGCTGAAAACATCCATTAATAATCAGAGCACAGAATGTACAAAGTATGAATCTAGGAAAAATGGAATATACAATGATAGCTATCTTGAGCATTTCTGAACTGAAATACACTGATATTGGCCATTGTAAATTGAATGATCATGTGGTTTATTATGCTGGGAATGGCAAATTCCAGAGGAATGGCATTATATTCATTGTCAAAAATATCATTTCAACATCTATTTTGAAGTACAATGGTATCTGTGATAGGATAATGATAATATCCATAACTCTACAAAGAAGACCTGATGTGGCACTGTGGGTTAATACACTCTACTGAGAGGTCAGTTAGAACCGCAAAGTCGGCAGTTCAATCTCCCCAGGCACTCCTTGAAAACTCTATACAGGGTCTCTGTGAGTCTGAACTGATTTGATAGCACTTAACAACAACAACAAGGAAGACCAGCTAATACAACTATCATTCAAATGTATACACCAATCACTAAAGACAATTATGAAGAAATTGAAGAATTTTACCAACTTCTTCTGCCTGAAATTGACTAAACTTGCTCTGATGCATTGGTAATTGTGGTTGATTAGAGTGTGTGAGCTAAAAACAATAAAGGAAGGATCAGTAGTTGTAAAATATGGTCTTGGTGATAGAAACAATGCTGGATATCACATGATAGAATTTGACCAAGACTTTCATTTCTTCATTGAAGTACCTTTATTCAACAACATAAATGAAGGACCTAGCCAGATGGAACACACTGTAAACAAATCAACATCGTCTGTGGAAATAGACACGGAGAAGCCAAAGCAAGGCCAGGAGATAATTCTGGAACACATCAATTGCTTACATGGAAGGTCGGGTTGAAGCCACAAGTTGATCAGGTCCATAAGCGTCAAAGTGTGACTTTGAATATTTGTTGTGTGAAGTGCTGTCGAGTAGATTCCAACTTCATGCACAACAAAAGGAAACATTGCCTAGTCCTCCACCAATGTCACAATCACTGTTATACTTTGCCCCTGATGGCTGCTATTGTGTCAATCCATTTGGTTGAGGGTCTTCCTCTTTTTTGTTGACTCTCCAATTTACCAAGCCTTATGTTCTACAGACACTGGTCCTTCCTGATCATATGTCTGACGTGTGAGAGCTAATGTTTTGCTTTCTTTTAAATGCTTTAAAGGAAGATATTGCCTGTATTTCTTCCAACACAGATTTGTTTGCTATTCTGGCAGTACATGGTGCTTTTACTACTCTTCTCCAAAACCATAACTCAAACACGTCAATTCTTCTACAGTCTTCCTTATTTATTGACCAACTTGTATATGCATATGCAGCTGTTGCCCATAGTTTGGTCAGGTGCATCTTAGTCCTCAAACTGCCGTCTTTGTTCTTCAACATTTTAAATCTGTCTTGTGCAGCAGATTTGCCTAATAAAATACATCCTTTGATTCCTTGACTGCTACTTATATACTCATAGTGGACCAGGCAAAATGAAATCTTTGACAATGTCATTCTTTTCTGCATTTATCATGATGTTATTTGTTGGTCCAGTGCAGAGGATTTTTATTTTCTTTACATTGAGGTACAGCCTATACTGAAGGCCTACAGTCTTTAATCTTCATCAGAAAGTATTTTAAGTCCTCCTCAATTTAGGCAGGCAAGGGTGAATCATCTGCATATTGCAGGCTGGTAATGAGTCTTCCTCCAAACCTGAGAACACATTCTTCTTCATATAACTGAGCTTCTTGGATTATCTGCTCAGCATACAGATTGAATAAATACAGTAAAAACATACAACCCTGACACATACCTTTCCTGATTTTAAACCATTCAATGTCCCCTTGTTCTATGTTAATGACTGCCTCTTGGTCTATATACAGGTTCCTCGTGAGCACAATTAAGTGTTCTGGAGTATTCATTCTCTGCAATGTTGTACATACCTTGTCAGGATCCACACAATTGAAAGCCTTTGCATATCCAATAAAGCACAGGTAAATATCTTTCTGGTATTCTTTGCTTTCAGCCAAGATATGTCTGTTGTCAGCAGTGATACCCCTTGTTCCAAGTCCTCATTGGAATCCGACTTGAACCTCTGGCAGTTCCCTATCAATGTACTGTTGAAGCTGTTTTTTAGAATACCGTTAGGAAAATTTTACTTGCTTGTGATATTAATGACATTGCCTGATGATTTTCACATTCCATTGGGTCAGCTCTCTTTGGAAAGGGCACAAATATGTATCTCTTCCAATCAGTTGGCCAGGTAGTTTTCTGCCAAATTTCTTGGCATTGATGAATGAATGCCTCTGGTGCTGCATCATTTTGTTGAAAGATTTCGATTTGTATTCTCTGAACTCCCGGAGCTTTACTCTTTGCCATTGTCTTCAGATCACTTTGACTTTCTTCCTTCAGTACCATTGGCTCTTGAAAATATGCTGCCCATTGAAATGGTTGAACATCGACCATTTCTTTTTGGTAGAGTGGCTATGTGTATTCCTTTCATATTCTTTTGATGCTTTGTTCATCACTCAATATTTTGTCCATTGAGTCTTTCAATATTGTGAGTGGAGGCATCAATATTTCCTTCAGTTCATCTAGATTGAGAAATGCTGAGTGTGTTCTTTCCTTTTTGGTTTTCTAACCCCAGCTCTTTGCACATTCGTTATAATACTTGATTTTTCTCTTCTTGAGCTGCCTTGAAATTTTCTATCCAGCTCTTTTACCTCCTCATTTCTTTGCCTTGCTTCAGTCTCTATGCTGGAGACTGAGTTTTAAAATCTCTTGTGACATCCATTTTGGTCTTTTCTTTCTTTCTTGTCTTTGAACTGACTTTTTGCTTTTTTCCTGTATGATATTCTTGATGTCATACCACAACTCTTGTGTTCTTCAGTCTTTAGTATCTAATGCATCAAATTTGTTCTTGAGATGATGTCTAAATTCAGGTAAGATATGTTCAAGGTCATATTTTGGCTTTCACGGAGTTTTAAAAAAATTTTCTTCAGCTTCAGCCTGAACTTATTATATATGAGCAATTGATGGTCTGATCCACAGTCTGCCCTTGGTCTTGTATTGGTTGTCAATCTGGAACTTTTCCACCATTCCTTTCTGTAGATGTAGTCAATTTGATTTCCCTGTATTTCATCTGGTGAGGTCCATGTGTATAGTCTACATTGTTTAAAAAGATATTTGTAATGAATAAGTCATTAGTCCTGTAAGCAAAATTATATCATGCAATCTCCAGGATCATTTCTATCTTTAAGGTCATATTTTCCAACTACTGATCCTTCCTCTTTGTTTTTAACCTTAGCATTCCAATCATCAGTGATTATCAATACATCTTGATTGCATGTTTGATCAATTTCAAACTGAAGAATTTGGTAGAATTCTTTAATTTCATCATCACTGGCTTTAGTGGTTCATGCATAAATTTAAATAATAGTTGTATTAACTGATCTTCCTTGTAGGCGTATGGATATTATCCTATTACAGACAGCATTGTACTTCAAAATAGATCTTGAAATGTTCTTTTGATAATGAATGTGACACTATTCCTCTTCAATCTGTCATTCCTGGCATAGTAAACCATGTGACTTTCAGATTCAAAATGACCAGTACCAGTCCATTTCAGTGCATTGATGCCTAGGCTATTGATGCTTATGCATTCCATTTCATTTTTGCAACTTCCAATTTTCCTAAATTTATACTTCAACTATTCCATATTCCTATATTTAATGGATGTTTACAGTGATTCCTTCTCTTTTTGAGTTGTGACCTATCAGAAAATGAAGGTCCCGAAAGCTTTACTCCATTCTCATCATCATGATCAACTCTACTTTGAGGATGCAGCTCTTCCCTTGTCGTACACTGAGTGCCTTCCAACCTGATGAGCACATCTTCTGGCACTATAGCTGAAAATATTGTGGTGCTATTCATCATGTTTCAATATTCAATTTTCTGGTGCGGACAGTGTTCCACTATTATTTATTAGGTGTTCAGTGATTGAACATTCAGAAGTAGTCCAGCTATACTTCTTCCTAATCCGTCTTCATCTGGAATCTCTGCTGAAACCTGTCCACCCAGGGTGACCCTGCTGGTATTTAAAATACCGGTGGCATAGCTTCCAGCATGACAGCAATATGCAAGTCACTACAGTATGCCAAATTGACAGACAAGTGGTGGGTACTTGACTAGCTCCCACTTGAATTTGAAGATCATCTCAAGAATAAATTTGATACATTTGACACCTGTGACCAAAGAGTAGAGGAGTTGTAGGAAGATATCAAGAACATCAGACATGAAGAAAACAAAGGTCGATAAAAAGACAAGAATAAAAGACCAAAGTGAATGCCAGCTGAGATTCTGCAACTGCTTTTGAGTATAGAGAATCTAAAGTGAATGGAAGAAAATATGTAACAGAAAATTTCAGCTGAACAGAGAATTTCAAAGGGCAGCTGAAGAAGACAAAGTAAAGTATTGTAGTGAAATGTACACAGACTTGGAGCTAAAAGATCAAAAGGGAAGAATTAATTGAAATAATTGAAGAAAAAAAATCAAATCAAACCATGGTTTGCAATATTGAAGAACTCCTAGTGTGGCATTGTAGGATAAGCACTGGACCCCAAGGTCAGTTTGAATCACAAGTTCGGCCATTCAAGCCTACCAGCTGCTCCTCAGAAATCCTGTTCAGGGTTGCTATGAGTCGGAACCAACTCACTGGCACTTAACAACAAAAGCAACAGCATGGGGAAAATATTGGATGACACAGGAAACATGTAAAGAAGATAGAAGGAATACACAGTCACTGTAGCAAAAAGAATTGGTCAACATTCAACCCATTCAGGAGGTTGCATGTGATTCAGAATCAATGATATTGAAGGAACAAGACTGGCAGCAAACAAGACTCTAACAATTGAAAGGATATAAATTTAAATGTTTCAACATAATGATGCCGTGCTGAAGGTGTTCACTCATTTATGTCCTAAAATTTGGAAAACAGTTACCTGGCCAACCAATTGGAAGAGATCCATATGTGTGCCCATTCTTAAGAAAGGTGACCCAGTGGAATTCAGAAATCATCAAACAGTATCATTAATATCACATGCAAGTAAAATTTTACTGAAGATAATTAAAAAAACAATTGCAGCAGTACATCACCCGTGAGTTGCCAGAAATGGAAGCCGGATTCAGAAGACAAAGTGGAACAGGGATAGCATTGCTGATATCCGGTGGGTACTGGCTGACAGTAGAAAATATCAAAAAGATGTTACTTGTGCTTTATCGACTGTTCAAAGGCATTGGACTGTGTGGATAAAAAGAAACTATGAATAACATTGAGAATAATGGGAATTCCAGAACACTTAACTGTGCTCATGAGGAACCTGTATATTTAAACAAAACCAAGAGATACAAGGATATTGTGTGGTTTAAAATCAGGAAAGATGTACACCAGGGTTTTATTCTTTCACCATATTTATTCAAACTATATCCTGAGTAAATAACTCAAGAAACTGGATTATATGAAGAAGAACATGGCCTCAGGATTGGAAGAAGACTCATTAACAATCTGCAATATGCAGATGACACAATCTTACTTGCTGAAAGGGAAGAAGACTGGAAATATTAGTAACGATCAAAGAATACAGCCTTCAGTATGGATTGCACCTCAATGTAAAGAAAACAAAAATCCTCACAACAGGACCATGAGTAACATCAGGAGGAGTCCTGGTGTGGCGTTGTTAGTTAATGCTCTGGACTGCAAAGTCTGCTTGAGCCACAAGGCCAGTGGTTCAAGCTCACTAGCTGCTCCTTGGAAACTCTATACAGGGTCATGATTTCACTTTTCTTGGATTCTCAATCAATGTTCATGGAAGCAGGTGTCAAAAAATTAAACCAAGTATTGCATAACAAATCTGCTGTTAATGAGCAAAAATATCCATGGGGCGGGAGTTGATACCAACTTTAGTGGCACCACTGCATTTTAGGTTCTCTGAAGATTATGGGGACAGAGGCAGAAGGACAATATGAGAAGTAGTTTAATCTAAGCAGTCAGAGCTATCTCCAAGAATAAAGCCATCTGCTGTGTAGCCTGGAACTTGCAGTCCTCCTCAGAGAAAGTTGCATTTCTTTGTAATGCTAGGTTGAGGAGGGAAAGCTATTCTTTGAGCCAGTTGTAGAACCCAGGAGGATAAGACATTAACAAGCTTAAAAGGTATTACCTGTCTTGCCTTACCAGGAGGTTTGAGCTGACTAGAGGGGTTTCTCGTTCCTCTTATAGTATCCTCAGGGAATTAGTTAAAAATTGCCAAGGTGGAAAGTATTTGATTTAGATTAATCTCACTTTGTCAAGCAAGAGCGCCTCATTACACTGATTGGCTGACTGACCCACCCTGCCCCCCTTGCACAGGGAAAGTGGGGAGAAAGCTTCCTGTTTGTTCAGAGCTCTTGATAGGGAAATAAAAATAGGTTATTATCATCTTTCATGAAACCTATAAAAATGCAGAAAACGAACTAGAGAGCCAAGTCAATGGGCAGGGTTTTGAACCTATACCTCACTGACTCCAGCAGGACCAGAAAAGTTATAAAGAAATATGCAAATGCCATGTCTTTGCCTGTCTTTTTAATTCTTTCAGGGGTCTTCAGGTCCCTACAGACCAATGTTGTAGACATAGCGCTGTGAGATAAACACTGAACTGCTAACTGCAATCACTGTTCACACCCACCTGCCACTCTTAGAAACCCTCTCTCATAGGCATGCTATGAGTCAGAATCAACTCATTGGCACTTAACAACAACAAAACCAACTGGGGGCAGGGGGAAATACCACCAAAAAATCCTTTTAACTGATTTTCAATGAGTTTGCTGTTGTAGGCTTTTGGGTGAGCTCCATACATAGTAAAAGCAGGAGAGAAGCCCTATCAGGGTTAGCAAATGATTGGAGAGAAGAACCAATATAGTGTTTCACATTCAACCTGAATGTGCATTCAAATCCTTTGTGACTTGCTAAAATACCGATTCTGATTTAGCAGGTGAAGATTCTGCATTTTTAACCGGTTCCTGGGTGATGAGTAGTCCTTGGTATTAGTTGCTGTCTTCGAGTTCATTTTGACAGCAGGCAACCTGATACGTATGTAGTAGAACTGCTTCATTGGGTTTCGAGACTGTGATGTTTAAAAAAGGACTGTTTTTTGAGAAGACATTGAGTGGTTGCAAACCACCAACCTTTTGGCTAGTAGTTAACCACTTAACTGTTTGCTTCAATCAGGGACTCACGCTTTGAGTCGTTACTGTTAGCATTGTTAGGGTTATCGTGTCGGTTCTGACTCATAGTGATCCTGTGTAGGGTTTCCGAAGCTATGAATCTTCACAGGAGCAGAAAGCCTCATCTTTCTCCCACAGAGTGATTGATAGATTTGAACTACTAACCTTGCAGTTAGAAGCCCAGCTCATAATCCACTACACTCCCTGGGCTTCTTTCAATCAAGTGTTGTTGTTAAGTACCGTCTAGTTGGTTCTGACTCACAGAAACCTTGTATAGGATTTCTGAGGAGCGGCTGGTGAGTTTGAACTGACGACGCTGAGGTTCAAGCCAACCTTGCAGTCCAGTGCTTATCCTACAGAACCACACCAAGAATCTAAAAAAAAAAAAAAAATGTGTCCTCCTCTCAATTGTGACTCATGGAGACGTCATATGTTATAAAGTAGAACTGCTCCATAGGAATCCTGGTATGGCACTGTAGGATATTCACTGGATCAAAACGTTGGTTTGAACGAGACTGGTGGTTCAAATTCACCAGCTGCTCCTCAGAAACCCTATATAGGGTCACAGTGAGTTGGAACCGACTCGACAGCACTTAACAACAACAATCTTTGTGGAGACTCCTGGTGTGGCACTGTGGATTAATGTGCTGACGGAAGGTCAATTTAAACCACAAGGCCAGAGGGTCAAGCTCACCAGCTGCTCCTCAGAAACCCTTTACAGAGTCGTTATGAGTCAGTACTAATTCGACAACACTTAACAATAATAACAACAACAATCTTTATGGAAGAAGTTTGCCAGATGTTTCTTCCACTGCGCCACTGGGCAGATTTGAACAGCTAATTTTTAGGTTAGCAGTCCATGACAAACCACTTATATCACAAGAGCCCTAAGTTAAGGATCGTTTGCTAACTGAAGAGTTGGACCATGAAAATTACTTAATTAGCCACTGTAAAATACATATTCACTAGCAGTCTGTACTCATATTTTTGGTATAGTTAGGAAATTTCTTTCCCTTTTGTTTATCTGGTCTGTATGGACAGTTACAAGAACCTAACATAATCTCAGTTAGTCTTTGAGATCGCACTTATTTTGATATGGTGTTATTTATTCTGTCTTCATGAGGATAAATTCACAATGACATTACTTTTTGAAATGTATTTGGATATTTACATGATTATTGCTGTTTCTTGCCCTCATATCAGAATTAGTTCTTCTCCAAGTCTAACAAAAATCTACTTACCTAAGAATGAAATATTCAGATTTTATGAAGGCATTGACATGTATGATGAAAAGAAAAGCAATTACAAAAATAACTACCAATCTTTTGTTTATGTGTTTATTTACAGGCTATACAAACAGATAACTCAGGATAATTAAAAAAGAAAAAAATCCTATAAGACCTTTAATAGGTACTTTTCCAGGCATAATTACAGATTTCAAATCCAAAGAGAAGAGGTGGGTGTTTCTAAAAAATCTTGAGCAACAACTGGACCCATTTTTTTAATGTGGTTTATAGACACATAATTAGCAGTTTAATTTCCTCTGTGGCTAAGTTAGCCTTAAGATTTCATTTCATAACAAGCACAATTTTACAGCCAGAAGCAGGGTTCCAATGCCAACTTCAGCTCAGCACTGCCCTCTGCCGTTTCCTAAGTAACTCACGCTGCCCTGCTCAACATAAAAGCATCAGAATTGCAAATTGCAATTGGGCTGCACAAAAATTAATTGTGAGAAAAATGGAAAAATACAATTCATTTAAAACTCTCCTTAATGAGGCTTTTATTTTTAGCTGCATAACAACAAAAAAGCATGAAAGAGTATATTTCTAACCGCCTTTCCTGTAGTATTCCAGATTATACTTATTATCATATTAGCCTGGAAGCAGGTTCCCTTTCACACTACTTATCACAATTGTAAACTATATCAAAAACCTCCACACAAAAGATGGTACAAAACAACTGTTACTCCAAACAGAAGTCTATACCCATTAAGTATCCAAACTAACCAGGATCTGTTTTGACCTGGCAAGCCCTATTTTGGCTTTATATCCCAAATCCTTTATACAATTATTATTTTTTAAAGTGGAAATAAAAGTTCTTTTATGCCCAAATGGACAGTCACTTTGTGTTAACACTGAGTGTGGCTGACCACCAAGAATGGAGATGTGTCTTGACAATTCTTGCTAATGAGCTGACAAATGTCAAAGATTTTGTTCAGAGTCTGCCCTCCCAGCCTTCTCATTCCATCAGAATACAAAGATCTGACAATTATATCAGTCCTTTCCGCTCAGAATCCCAAAAGGGCTTTATGCCATCTGCAGAAATGTGATCTCTGTGTTCCATATATTGTTGTAGTTAGTTCTTAGGTGTGATTGAATCGGTTCCAACTCATATGGACCTGATGCACAACACAATGAAACACTGCCCGGTCCTGCTACGTCCTCACAATTGTCATATTTCAGCTTAATGTTTCTGCCACTGTGCCAATCTATCTTTTGGGAGATCTTCCTCTTTTTTCACTATTTCGCCACTTTTCCAAGTCTGAAGTCTTTCTCCAGAGACTGGTTCCTGGTTCCTCCTAACAACATGTCCAGTGAACGAGAGACAAAGTCTCTCATCATCCTTACTTCTAAGGAGCATTCTGGCTGTACCTCTTCCAAGACAGATTTGTTGGTTTTTCTGGCAGTCAGAAAAATTTTAATATTCTGTGCCAATATCAAAATTCAAATGCATCAATTATTCTTCAGTGTTCCAACTTTCATATGTATATGAGGCAATTGAAAATACAATGATATGGGGCTTGGGTGAGGCAAACCTTAATCCTTAACTGACATCTTTGCTCCTAATGTTTTTAAACGTTTAAATTTTAAAATGCTTTTAAAAGAGGTCTTGTACAGCAGATTTGCCTAATGCAATATATTGTTTGATTTCTTGACTGCTGCTTCCCTGAACACTGATTGTGGATCCGAGCAAAATTAAGCCTTTGACAACGTCAATATTTTCTCCATTTATCGTGATGTTTGTTATTTATTGGTCCAGTTATGAGGAGTTTTGTTTTGTTTACATTGAGGCACAATCTATACTGAAGGCTGTAGTCTTTGATCTTCATCAGTAAGTGTCTCAAGTCTACTTCACTCCATTAAGCAAGGTGGTGTCATCTGCATATAGCAGGTTGTTAATGAGTCTTCCTCCAATCCCGATGGAACATTCTTCTGCATACAATCCTTCCTCTCAGATTATTTTCTCAGCATACGAACTAAGTATGGTGAAAGGATACAACCCTGGTGCACACCTTTCCTGATTTTAAACTATTCATATCCCTTTGTTCTGTTTGAATGATTACCTCTTGGTCTATGTACCAGTTACTTGTGAGCACAATGAAGTGTTCTGTAATTCTTATCCTATGCAATGTTACCACAGTTGGTTATGATCCACACAGTTAAATGCCTTTTCAGTCAATAAAGTATAAGTGAACATCTTTCTGGTACTCTGCTTTCAGCCAAGACCCATCTGATGTCAGCAATGGTATCCCTAGTTCCACATCCTCTTCTGAATCTGACTTGAATTTCCAGCAGCTTCCTGTTGATGCTTTGCTGCAACCATTATTGAATTATCTTAAGCAAAATTTGACTTGTATGTGATATTAACGATATAGTTTGATGACATCAGCATGATGTTGGGTAACCTTTCTTTGGAATGGGCACAAATATGGATATTTTCTAGTCAATTGGCCAGGCAGCTGTTTTCCAAGTTTCTTGGCATAGACAAGTGAGGGTCTCCAGTGCCACATCTATTTATTGAAGCATTTCAATATGTATGTATTCAGTTCCTGGAGCTTGGTTTCTTGCCAATGCCTTTAGTATGGCTTGTATTTCTTCTTTCAATATCATTGGTTCTTGATCACATACCACCTCCTGAAATGGCTAACTGTTGACCCATTCTTTTTGGTACAGTGACTGCATTCCTTCCATCGTTTTTAGATGTGCCCATAGAATACTTCAATATTGTAACCTGAGTATTGATGGGGCTTTTTGTTGTTTTGTTTTGTTTTCTCAGAGAAAAACCTTTTGAAGAGGCAGCTCTTCCCCAGTCATATTTTGAGTGCCTTCCAACCTAAGGGGTTCATCTTCCGCACGATATCAGACAATGTTCTGCTTGTATTCATAAAGTTTTCAGTGGTTAACCATTTAGGAGTGATCTGCCTCTTCTTCTTTCTAGTCTGTCTTAACCTGGAAATTGCACTGAAACTTGTGCATGGTGATATTTAAAATAAAGGTGAAATAGCTTTTAGTGTTACAACAACACGCAGTCCCCATAATAGGAGAAACTGATGGATGAGTGATGGTCCATAAATAACTGTGAAATAACAGAAGAATTCACTTGGACTTAGAGAAAAAACCAATTAATAGTCTCATGGGAAATTCAGGTAAACAACAAGTCCAGAAGCTTTGTACTCTGGTATGTTGAGTGTGCTTGGAATTGTGTCCTTCTATGTACGTCATCAATGTCCAACAAAATTTGCTGGGCTAAGATGATGTTGTGACACTGTAGGATCGGTTCTGGACTGCGAATCATAAGGTTGCCAGTTCAAACCCATCAGCTGTTCCTTGGAAACCCTATATAGGGGCACTATGAGTCAGAACCAACTCAACAGCACTTAACAACAGCAACATGTACTTCAACAATGTCTCCAACAAGAGTTGCTGGGCTATGGCACTGTGAATAAAGAGTATTTATCACCTAAACCTGTCATTTCCCAGTATTTATAAAATTTTGACTTAAGACTGGGGTTCTAATGTCACCTCTGCTACTTTATTACCTGTGTGGTTTTATCTCAACTAAATTACAACCTCTTTTGAAGCCTCAGTTGGCATATCTATATACTTGGGATGATAATATGACTTGCAGAGACCTGGTGTGGCACTGTAGGATAAACACTGGGTCACTAACTATAAGTCAGCAGTTCAAGCCCACCAGACGCTCCTCCAAAACCTTATACAGGGTCACAATGAGTCAAAACTGACTCGACAGAACTTAATAACAACAAGATGACTTGTATTACAGGTGGGCACAATAAATATTTGTGGATTCCAAACCAAAGATACAGCAAGACTGTTTGGAAAGGGAAAATAAAATAGAGAAGAGACAGTAGCTAAGAGCTTGGGTTCATTGTTGTGCAAGCCTGAATTGAAATCCAAGTCCCCCCACCGTCAATGACTTTGGGAAAGTTACCTCCATTTTTTAAAGCCTCAGTGCCTTCATCTGTAAAGAAGGGGAAATGGAAATTGGAGCATATAACATTATTATGAAATGGTACACTGGAAAGTCTTTACGATACAGTCTCATCCATAGTAAGTGCTTTGACTTGTGATAACCATTAACCTGAAACTAACTTAGTTTGGGAAGATGCTTCAGTTTCTTGGTCAAAATTTTTGTCCTCACATATTACATGTTGATGCTGTTGTTAAGTGTCATCAAGTAGGTTTCGACTCACAGCAACCCTACATAAGGTTTCCAAGGAGTTACTGGTGGGTTAGAACTGCCAGCCTTGTGGTTAGCCGTCCAATGTTTATCTTACAGTATCATGCCAGGATCTCATATTACTTTGTTGTTGTTGATAAGTGCCGTTGAGTCAGTTCCGACCCACAGCGATCCTGTATAGGGTTTCAGAGGAGCAGCTGGTGAGCTTGAAATGCCGACTTTGAGGTTCAAATGACTTTGCAGTCCAGCATATTAACCCACAGTGCCACACCAGCACTCCTCATATTACATAGTTCTATCAGTTTTCTGGAGTGGCACTGTGGGTTAATGCACTAGACTGCAAAGCCATTTGAACTGCAAGGTTGGTGTGTTCAAGGTCACCAGCTGCTCCTTAGAAACCCTTTACAGGGTCACTATGGGTTGGAGTCGACTCGATGGCACTTAACAACAACAACAAATCAATTTTCTGGATGTTGGTGTGATGCTGTAGGAGAAATATTGAACAGCAAACCATAGATTTGCAGTTCTAAACCACTCGCTGCTCCTTGGAAATCTTAATAGTGTTACTATGAGTCCAAACAAACTTGAAGGCACACATAACAACAAAATTAGTTTCCCAGGACTGTTGAACAAAATACCATGACGTGGGTGATTTTACATAACAGGAGCTAGTTCTTTTTTTTTTTTTTTAAAGTTTTTATTATGAATTGAGAGAAAGTTTACAGGGCAGATCATCAGTTTTACATTAAACAAATCATATACTTTGTTTTATTACAATGATTATAATCCCCTCCATGTACCATCAGTTAACAGTATTTCTCTTTATTCATTTTAGCTATTTTGTTTGTTTGTTTGTTTAAACACTCAAGCATATATAATAATTTAAACCACCAAAAGACACATTCTGCAAGCCTGCCTTGTGGCTGCCAGTTCTCAGTTCCTCTAATTCCATGAGTTTAGAGTCCTCAGATGTTCCCTTTCTCCATGTTGCCATCTCTGCCTCCATCTCTGGTATCATTGCTTCTCTGGATAAGGTCCAGCATTCTGTTTGTGCTCTTCTCCCTTGATGGCCCTAGGATCCTCTGTTTCTGGACTCTAAGATTAATTACTCCCCATTTTTGTTACAAAACTTCTACCTTTACAATTGTGACAGTCTTAATAGTCATGATAATAATTATTCACTATTGAATCATATGAATATTATTGCCATCTGTTTTCACCTGACCCATCTAGACAAAATGAAAACTATTCAGTGGGGACTCTATCTTCCCACACACACTTTTAAACTATACTCCCTCTTGAAAACTTGTAAGCCAGTC
>NW_006408532.1:27053388-27054746 GCF_000296735.1 Chrysochloris asiatica | reverse complement strand
ACACCTTAGTCTTCAAGCTGACATCTTTGCTCTTCAACATTTTAAAAAGGTCTTGTACAGCACATTTGCCTAATGCAATATGTCGTTTGATTTCTTTTTCTTTTTGTAATACTTTATTGTGAATTATGTGATAGTTTACATGGGGGTACATTAGCGTCACATTGATCCCATCATACATCATTTCCTTGCCATGGTTACAATCCCCTCCATGCATCATCCACCAACCAAAGGGTATACCCCGCAAGCCTGACCCTAGTCGTCTGCACACGGCCCCTCTTCCTCTCTGGGTCCAAAGTCCCTAGCCGCTCAATCTCCCCACGTCATCATCTCTGCCTCCATCACTGGCATCACTGCTTCTCTGGGTAAGGTTCCATTCTCCGCTCTTCCTTGATGGTCCCAGAGACCTCTGCTCCTCTCCCTTTACCACAAAATGTCTACCTTTACATTTCCAGCCCTTACAGTCAGTCCTGATAACAATTATTCACTATTGAATCACAAGAGACCTATCTGCATCTCCTTTCATCAACCCTAAATAGACAGAATGGATACTATTCAGTGGAGATTCTACCTTGCTCCATGCCCTCTGGATCTAGGTTCCCTCTTGAGACCTTGTAAGCCAGTCACTCCTTGCCTCTGTAGCCTGCCCATTCTGGGTAGCTAATGTCCAAGTTGCCCATCCCTGTTCTCTGTGTGTGCGGAGAGGGTGGGAATGATCCTCACTGTGAAGATTTGTTCCCACTTTTGAGCTACTGCTTCCATAGGTGTATGTCAAGTTCATCAAATTATATTTTTTCCCTCTTCTTTCTTCTTCTGGTTGAGCTCTGATCATCCAGTTGTTGAATCCAGGTCAAGTGGGTATTATCTGCAAGTGTGGGTGTACTTATGCATGTGCCCTCTCTTCTTATCAGCTGCATGCTTCACTCTCCACTCTAGTCCTCTATGGCTATGTGACTGACTCTGGGGCTAAGAGTCCCCTGGACACTGCTGGTCAACCAGGTCTCTACCTGGGTTCACAGGAGTCTATTGAACGTTGAAGGGCTTAGCTCACAGCTTCATTACTGCTTTTCCCTTACTTCCTTTTACCTGTGACGAACATGGTCACCAATCAGAGTGTGTATTCCCACTGAGTCTTAGTCTTAGAAGGGGGTTTGCCCTGAGGGGGACCCGATCACTTGCCTTGATGTCTCCTGGGCAAGCTACTTGTTTGTTCTTGTAGTAATCAGTCAGTCTGCCTATATTGTTTTGTACTTTTCCTGTCAGTCTTTCTTTCAGGAAGTATCTTCTGTTCTTCTGGCTGCTCCAGGCTGGTCTGCTTGTCCTTTCAAGTGGAAATTTCCCCTCAGAGGATTGTGTTCAGG
>NW_006408532.1:27029337-27052544 GCF_000296735.1 Chrysochloris asiatica | reverse complement strand
TCAGCATAATGTCCTCAAGGTTCATCCATATTATGTTATGGCTTACAGCTTCCTTGTTGTTCTTCAAGGTAGTTTAGTATTCCATTGTGTGAATGTACCACAGTTTGTTTATCCATTCTTCAGTTGATGGGCATTTTGGTTGTCTCCATTTTTTTTTTGCTATTCTAAATAGTGCTGCTATGAACATTGGTGTGCATATACCTACTCATGTTATGACTCATATTTCTTGTGGGTAAATACCAAGTAGAGGAATTTCTGAGTCAAGGTATTTCTATTTCCAACCTTCTGAGGAAGCACCATATTGCTTTCCCATTTTGCAGTCTCACCAACAATGTAGGAGAGTCCTGGTCTTTCTGCATCCTCGCCAGCATTTTTTGTCCTCTGCTTTTTGGATCTTTGTTGTTATTGCTGGTGTGAGATGATATCTCCTTGTTGTTTTGATTTGCATTTCTCTGATGGCTAGTAATCATGAACATATTTTCATATGTTTGTTGGCTGCCCGGATCTCCTCCTTGGTTAAGTGTCGGTTTGTGTCCTGTGCCCATTTTTTAATTGGGTTATTTGTCTTCTTGTAAAGGTGTTGTAGTTTCCTATATATTTTAGAAATGAGTCCCTTATCTGATGTGTCATTGCAAAAGATTTTTCCCATTCTGTGGGGTCCCTTTTTACTCTTTTGGTGAAGTCTTTTGATACACTTAATTTTTTAATTTTTAGTATGTCCCACTTATCTATTTTGCCTATTTTTCAAAATGTTTAGTAGTCTGTATATGCCCTGAATTATCACTATCACATTTGTCCCTATTTTTTCATTGATGACCTTCATAATTGTGGGAATCACATTTAGATCTTCAATGCATGTTGAGTTTGTTGTTGTATAGGGTGTGAGGTAAAGGTCTTGTTTCAGTCTTTTGCATATAGTGTTCCAGTTCTGCCAGCACCATTTGTTAAAGAGACTGTCTCCTCCCCATGCAATATGCCTAGGCACTTTGTCGAAAATCATTTGGTTGTATATGGTTGGGTTAATTTCACACATGATCAAAGTATCTGTCTTTAGATCTGTGGCCACGTGGGATGTTTGGTACCTCATTTTGAATGAGACTGATGCACTCACCTGCCAGGAGTGAAGAAGGACTTCTATATACTACTGAGTATGGGGTGGAAGGTAGACCAGCATAGGAGGCTGGCAAAGGGACAGACCCAGGAAGCAGAATAGAATAAAGCAATCTCTGCATTTTCTATAACTTGGACCCATCCAATCATCGCCCTGCTCCCAGCTTGGAGCAGTGAGAAACTGGTGGGAGGAGAAATATGACATTAACCCTAGATCAAGGTTGTGTGCCTTTCTGTGTCATACAGGAAAGTCAGATAGTCAAGTAAAATACCTTATCTTCTTCTCAAAATAGGTATCTAATCACATAAAATAAAATACATAGAATTGCAAAGAAAATCAGTTATATTACAATAAAGTTAGCAAAATAAATTTTAAATTTGAGGTATGTATGGTTCTTTAATAGCACATTAATAACAAGATCAAACAGCAGGTCTAATAATTACCATTGTTTTAAAATAGCAATATGTGTTAGTGATATTTTGAGACATCTGCAATAACTGTGATTTATACTAGGCAAATACTGCTAAATACCACTGTGGTTTGCTGCCCACTTTCATAATGGAGAAAAGACAAACCAAATTCATTGTCATTGAGTCAATTTAGACTCAAAATGACCATATAATGGAGAGAAATGCTAAATTTGGTAAGGGGTTAGTGAAAATAACGATGGAATTTTAATGTTTTCTTCCATCCAAGTGTGAGCACCATTTTAAAGGTATCTTCCCTGCCTCTTAGACAATGGTAATGCCATATGATAGACACTGGACTGCAAATCTAAAGGTCGGCAGTTCGAGCCCACAGTCTCTCCAGCAGAGAAAGATGAGGCTTTCTGCTCCTACAGAGATTTAAAGCCTTGGAAACAGGGTGGCTGTGAGATGGAACTGACTTGCCAGTGCTTAGCAGATCGTCACCTCTAAATGCCTCTAAAATGGGAAATTCTGTACTAGGTGCTTGGGAACATGTAGCATGGCTTTTCATATCTTACTTCCCACTAATTATTTCCCTTTCCCTGTTAGATTTTACACAGTCTGAAGAATTAGTCAGCACAGTCACAGTTGTTGTTAGGTGCCGTGGAATTGGTTCTGACTCACAGCAACCCTGTACAGGTTTTCCGAGAATGTAAATCTTTATGGGAGCAGAAAGCCTCCTCTTTCTCCTGTGGAACAGCTGGTAGTTTCGAACTGCTGACCTTGTGGTTTGCAGTCCGATTCATAACCACTACGCTACCAGAGCTCCTTACAGTCACAGTTGTTGTTGTTGTTGTTAAGTGCCGTGGAGTCGGTTCCGACTCATAGCGACCCTGCACAGGGTTTCCGAGGCTGTAAATCTTTACGGGAGCAGAACGCCTCATCTTTCTCCCGCGGAACCGCTGGTAGTTTCGAACTGTTGACCTTGCAGTTCACAGCCTGATTCGTAACCACTACGCTACCAGAGCTCCTTTAGCACTCTTCAAAATGCCTTGTGCCTGGTAGACTAGGGATAGGCTTGTTGATTTCACCCTACTGTGAACTGCAGTTTGCTTCAACCAGCCTATCCTATTGAGGGGCAACTTCTTCTGGCACACAGTACAACAGATCTTGTTGTGATGTTTATGTTAGTGACAGAATACTTAATCCAAACTGACCTAAATTTAACATGAGACAATGGTTCGGGCACATGTCTGTCTTTTGATGTTCTTTGATGATGACATTCCTGTTGTCATCATCCCTTTGTTTTCCTATGATGGCTTCTCTTGAGTATTGTGGTGCTGTAGGATAAGCACTGGACTGCAAAGTCATTTTGAAACACATGGCACAAGGTTGATGGTTCAAACTCACCAGCTGCTCATTTGAAACTCTACAACTCAACCACCACCACCACAACATAATTCCTTGTGCATTCAATTTGCTCTTAGGCTAGAATCTCATTATGGTAAGAGAAATGATCACACTAGTTCTAGAACTATGGTTTGTTGTCTACCTTCATAATGAAGGGAAATGATAAAAATTGAATTATTTTTCCCACTCAAGTTCATGAACACCAAGTACTTAAAGACTCTTTAATAATTAGAGATTATGTTCTCAGAACTTAACGTGCCTTAGAGTCATCCAGAAAGCTGGTTAAAACACAGAGTTTCTGAATCTGTAGGTCCACGCTAATCCCTTGAGTCTATACCATCTAGACTTTTTGGCAGTATTTTCTTTCTAAAGTATGTGGAAATGATCAACCAGATATAATAAATATCTATTTATATCTCATTTGTCAGAATTGGGTCAAATTCTCATATATAGAAATCTCAACTATGATAAAATCTCAATCATTTTGTAGGCAAATTCCCCAAATTTATTCTTTCATAAATAATAAGGAGGCAATACCAAAATGACAGCTGTTATCAAATAAATAAAGGTAAGTGAATGGATTTGAAGAAATAAAAAAATAGCATATGTCCATTTAATAGTTTTATCTTTTATTTTAAACTGAAGAATAGCTCATGGACTAAAGGAGAAAGAAGCTTCCAAAGGATGGTCATTTGACTGAAAACCATAGCTTCAGATCAGACAGTATGAACCCAAGCTATGAAAAATCTATAGTTTCTGGAGATGAAGCCATGACAAATGTAGTTTTAAACTCTGGTTCCACTATTAATTATAACTCTGAATAAATGGTTCCACCTCTCTGAGATCCAGTTTCTTTATTGTAGAATAAAGATGGTAATGATTTCTGAGCAGGGCTCTTTTAATAAGCTACCTGTAATAGGACATGCATAATGTTTGGTTCAATGAAGTTAGTCAGTCAATGTTAATCTTAACATATTTAACATATTTTTACTTTAGACTAATCCTAAATCTAGTATCCAACTTTTATTCTGTGTCCAGAATCCACCATACTTCTCATAGATACCTAGAACACACAAACTTTGTTCCTTAGCTTGTTTTCCCCCCATTCTTAAGTATTCTCAAATAACCCAGATTATGTTATCACCAATATTTCAAGCCTGTTTTAATCTTGGACATGAAACTTTTGGAGTATGATGGGAGGATAGGTTATGATTTTAATGTGAGAATTCTGCCAACTTCAATACTTACATGAATTAAGACCTTTGGTATGTGAATAATGGAGTCCTGATGTGGTGCTGTAGGATAAACATTGGACCTCAAGGTTGGTTTGAATCACAAGGTCTGTGGTTCAAACTCATCAGCTGCTCCTCAGAAACTCTATACAGGGTTGCTATGAGTCAGAATCTGCTCGATGGTACTTAACAACAGCAATATTAATAATAACCTCAACATGGTCTCATCTGTCTCTCACTGTCTTGTATTAAAAGATTTTACTTTTTTATTCCACACTGTAGATCCATACCTTTTTCAATTTCAAATATTTTTTGAGCAGGAAGGACATTTCCCTCATCCATTATCATTAATTTGAAATTGTATTAGCAACTCCTACTAAATTAAGAAGCAAAAATTGGTTTTTCTCCTCAGTTGCTGATGAGTCAATTCGGTCTCATGGTGACCTCCTGTGTGTCAGAGTAGATCTGTGCTCCATAGGGTTTTCAATTTTTTATTTTAAGGAAGTGGATTGCCATGCCTTCTTCTGAGGAGTTTTTGAGTGAAATTGAACTTCCAACCCTTCAGTTAGTAGCTGAGCTCATTAATCATACATGCCACCCAGGAACTCCACTCTCCTGAATAGCCACAGTTGTTGTTGTTAAGAGCCGTAGAAGAGTCAGTTGTGACTGACTCATGGTGATTCTGTATTTCTGAGAAGTGGCTGGTGGCTTTGAACTGCCGACCTCACTAGCCACTAGGAAAGATATTAATTGAATTGACCACAATGGGATTCATCTTGTTTTCACCTTTTAGTTTTAGTTTAGTTTTTTTTTTTAAACCACTTTGAGTATACTTTAAAATTAGCCTACATCTTGTTGATTTGTTAATTTAAATGTCATGCAAAACATAATCAGATTCAAAAAGCTGAAGTCCAGGTAGATTACAATGACTGCTTTTCCCTTATCATACTGCTCTGTCATTCCAGCACACAAGGACGTAAGATTGGTCTGGGACAATCTGGTCTTTACAAAGTTGTGATTGCAATCCAGGCTCTTGTTTTCTCATTGTTGCTTTTGTGAAAAGCCATCAAGTTGGTTCCAACTCATAGTGACCCTGTATAAGATTTCCTGGAGTGGCTAGTGAGCTCAAACCATCCGTCTTATAGTTCAAACCGACTTTGCAGTCTACTGCATTAAGCAGTGCCACACCAGGACTCTTGCTTTCTCATAGAAGGTTGCAAATTGATAATTTGATCATTTCTTCAAGTTCCTTTCAATGTCTTAAAGTAAAACACAGAGCTTGGAATCCCCAGGCCTATTCTTTCTCCTTTTACTAAAATTTGGCAACTCATTTTTACTAACCAATCTTTTGTATTAGCCAGAGGTTTTATCTGTACTCTACACACTTTCGTAGTAATGTGGAAAACTCAGTTATCCTCACCTACTCCCTACCTCCAATCCACAAATAGCAAAGAATTGCAAACTGTGTATTTTCCTTCTCATTTTTCTAACTTTACTGTTTTAGGCCTTAACTCCAGAACACTTAATCATGCTCATTTGGAACCTGCACCTAGGCCAGGAAACAGTCATTCAAACAGAAGAAAAAGATAGCAACAAGTTTTAAATCAGGAAAGGTATACGCCAGGGATAGATCTTTTTGCTCTACTTATTCAATCTGTATGCTGAGCAAATAATTTGAGAAGTTGGATTACATGAAGAAGAATGTAGCATTGGGATCGGAAAAAGGCTCATTAACAATTTACGATATGTGGATGGCACAGCCTTACTTGCTGAAAGAGAAGAGGCCTTGAAGCATTTATTGATGAAGATCAAAGACTACAGCTTTCAATATAGATTATATCTTAATGTAAAGAAAACAAAAATCATATCAACTGGACCAATAAACATCCTGATAAATGGAGAAAAAATTGAAGTTGCTAAGGAGTTTGCAATCAACACCCATGGAAATGGCAGTCAAGAAATCGAATGATCTATTACATTGGGCTAATCTGTTGCAAAAGACCTCTTTAAAATGTTATAGAGCAAAGAGGGTACTTTAAGGGCTAGGGTGCTCCTGACCCAAGATATGGCATTTTCAATCACCTCATGTGCATGTGAAAGCTGGGCAATGAATAAGGAAGATGGAAGACAAAGAAGAATCATACATTTGGATTATGATGTTGGTGAATAAAACTGAAATTTCTATGGACTGTCAGAAGGAGCAAATCTGTCCTGGTAAAGTACAGATAGTATACTCCTTAGAACGAAGGATAGCAAACTTTGCCTCACGTGTTTTGGACATATTTTCTAGAGGGACTAGAGAGGGACATTATGCTTAATAAAGTAGAATATCAGAAAAAGAGAGGTAGACTCTCAATAAGATGGAAAGATTGGGAGCATGGCATAAGATAGAGCAGTGTTGTGTTCTGTTATACAGAAGTTTGCTGAGTCAGAATTGACTCAATGGCACCTGACAACAACAACAATTTAGATCTTTGTCATCTCTCATCATTATATTTCATAGCTTATCATTTGTCTTCTTTTCATAATAGTGCCCTAATCTGGTCTGTCTTCCACTCCTCATGCAAAACAAATTTAAAAAGTAAAACATAATTCCAAAACCTAAAAACCTCAAATTGAAAAACAACAAGAAAATGAGTTCTTTCATATCATGGCCACGCTGTAAAGTTTCCATTGTCTTCCTAATAGCTGTAGTATTAGGTGAAAATGGCCTTGTGTGGCAAAGAATACCCTTCAATATCATATTCTGCAGTTTCATCTTTTCTCACCTCTCTCAAACAACATATACTTGAGTGGGGTTTGGTTCCCCCTTTTATAGAGGTATGGTACTACTACAGATGTTTACCTCTGGTTTCGGAAGAAACGAGTTCTGTTCTGTTAATCTCTGAATTTCCATAACGTCTCTGACATCTGAGACATAATAATTGAACAGGACATGAATAATACAGGTTAGATAAATGATGTTATCTGCTCCAATTCTATGAATATCTTCATTCAGTTCTTTAATGTATACTCACATAGAGTGGGGATTGCTTAATTAGCTTTCTATATTCCATAATACCATATGATCATTGACTTATATTGACTTGGCAGGACTGGGAAATGGGAAAGGCAGAGGTAAGGGATGATTTCTTGGGATGAATGGGAAAATATAAAATAAATTTAACTGGCTCCACAATTTCATTCTAGATCTAGCTAAGAAGAACTTAGGACTCACCACTTTGATCTATAGAATGTGACATTTAATGAACACCAAAGGGCTTCAAAAAATTCTTAAAAATGGAATGAAAAGATAATGTGATTTCCCTACAAACCTTTGAAGTGCCCTCATATAAGAAAAAAGTCAAGGCAAATGATCAAGAATGAGCAATGAAGCTGTCTTCCTTCCTTCGGCCCACCAATTTAGGAGAAACCATGCTGAGATCTGCTGTAGCTATCAGGAGCAAAGGTTTAAGCTGGTTCAATTCTATCACCAGCAAGACAAGCGCACTCTTGTTATGTGCCGTGGAGTTGGTTCCAACTCATAGAGACCCTGTACAGGGTTTCCAAGGCTGTAAATCTTTACAGGAGCAGAAAGTCTCACCTTTATCCCGCGGAACAGCTAGAAGTCTCAAACTGCTGACCCTGAGGTTAGCAGCCCAATTTGTAACCACTACGCTACCAGAGCTCACTCTTACCACAGACAATTGTCATGCTAAGCTGTTGGAGGACAGAGATATCATGACAGATTGATTCTGAGAATTCTCACCACTTGGCTACTTTGACATCGACAAGCGCAGATGTAAACTTAGAATGAAATTCATGATTAGAGTTGGTATTAAAGAAGCTTAGCCTCTTTATGGAGTCCTGAGGGTACCATGGGTTAAACATCGGGCTGTTAACAGAGAGGTTGGCCATTTGAACTCACCAGTTGCTCCCTGGAAGAAAGATGATGCAGTCTTCTGTCATAAAGATGTAGAGTTTCAGAAACACTAAAGAGCAGATCTACTCTATCCTAAAGAGTTCTGGTAGCGTAGTGGATATGAGTTGGGCTGCTAACCTCAAGGTCAGCAGTTTGAAACTACCAGCTGTCCTGTGGAAGAAAGATGAGGCTTTCTGCTCCCATAAAGATTTCCTACCTCGAAACCCTCTGCAGGGTTGTTATGAGTTGGAACCGATGCCACAGCACATAACCACCACCCCACTCTGTCCTAGAGGGCCTCTATGAGTCAGAATTGATCCAATGGCAGTGAGTTTGGCTTTAATTTGAACGCCTTTATTCAATCAGTGGGTGGTTTCACTTTATATTATACCATGAGTCCTTGCAGAGTTTATCATGGTAATACTTTGGATGCAATAAAGGCAAATGTTGGTATAAAGATTAGAACTGAATCTGTTTTAGAGTTGGAAGAAGAGAGTCTCAACATTTACCTGGGGCCTAGGACCAGGCAAACTCTTCAGTCTCATCTTTCCCCATTTCTCAGAAACAAACCCAGTCAGGAGACATTCTTTGCTTCTCTTTTCCACTGCTGTGTGAACAGACAATTCAGCACGTGTGTTGAAGAGAAACTCACATCTGGGTAGTGACTCCAAAAAGGAGGCATTGAGCTGCTTTGCCCATTGTTCAGTCTAATTTTTCTGTTCTCCCTGGAGACAACTCATAACTAGTTTTCATTCTCTATGGGATCACACTGGGTGCACATAAAGACCATTGTTCAATTACTCTCAGTTCTTCCTCACCACCTAAATAATTCTCT
Organism: Chrysochloris asiatica; assembly: GCF_000296735.1. Taxonomy (NCBI): domain Eukaryota; kingdom Metazoa; phylum Chordata; class Mammalia; order Afrosoricida; family Chrysochloridae; genus Chrysochloris; species Chrysochloris asiatica. The sequence goes on along the minus strand of NW_006408532.1, from coordinate 27,043,648 downwards.
TCAGTCTCCCCTCATGGGTGCTAGTCCAAACCTTTAATCACTGTAGTTGTTACTTCTCTGGAATATCTCCAAATGGCTTACGTACAGGATAAGGGTTTCCTCGAAGGGTCACAGGTGGTTTGGCATCTCATTTAGAGAAAGGAAAGAAAAGGAAAAAGCAAACAAAGGCTTGCAGGCTACCATATAGGGCGATGGTTTCCTGTTGACACCCAGATCCATCATGGTACTCCCTGGCATGGAGTAACTATTAAACCAATTGAGATTCTGTTCAGAGCTCCCACCAGGTGAAAAAAGCAAGCTCGGCTTCAGGCTGAGAAGGTGCCATTAAGTCATTTTCCTATTGCTTTTCAGACTGGCTTGAACTATAAATAAACCAAGTGCCCAGGAGTAGCCACGATGTTCAGTGTAAGGTTATTAGCATCCCTGTCTCCATCTGAATCCCTCCTATGCCCATGCTCCATTTTAGAAACCCCACAAGGTTGGCAGGTCCACCACTCCTGCTGCCAGTGTCTGTGCATTAGCACTTAGCTTAAGTGAACACATGTGCCAGGCAGGCACCCAGCTGCTGCTCCCCTCTTTCCTAATGGAAATACTTCAAATACAGACTGACACCGCTAATATATTGCATCTACCGATTATATTGATCCTATTTTGAACTACTATCCCTTAGAAATAGTAACTGTATTAGTTCAGCTTTTGTATAATGCATAACATGGGCAGATGATGATGATGATGGTGATAATGACAATAAAATAATAGTAACAGTAGTAGACCAATGTCTATGGCAAATGCATGAGGCACTGGTTCTTCAGGGACAGAATTCTCACCATGGAGGAGTCCTGGCCAATGCACCTTCTGTGAAACCAATACTGTCTATCAGTGGAGGCTTGCTTGTTGCTATGATGCCAAACAGGTTTTGTTGGTATTTCGGGACTAAGACGGACTAGCAATCTACTTTCAGAAAATGAATCAATGCCAACCTTATACCTTACAACAGTCCCAAGTCCAACAGATCAAGGGGTGCAGACTGAGTAGCACGTCCTTCCATTGTGCTTGGAGTCATGGGGACACTATGAGTCAAGTGCTGACTCTACAGCAGCGAACACATCTACCATTTGTCAGGCATCATGCCAGATGCATTTTGTATTATGAATTATGTGTGTTATTTCAAATCCTTACAATAACCCTTAGAGTTTTCTAATGTTTAGCTGGTGAAAAGGAGGCTAGGGTAGCTATTTGTCCAAAGGCTCACACATGTAAGTAAGAAAGTTTGTTCGACACCAAAAACAAATGGCCTTTCACTCTCCCTAAATTGCCTCTGCTTTGAATTTCATGTGACAAGCAAAGCAATAAGTCTTCAATTTTTAAATTCATTCAAACGTTTTTAAAAGCAGTTTGATTTCTCTTAGTGCCAATAAACTTCAAAATGTTTGATAGAAACTTGGAATTTAAGGCCACCTTTCAGTATATTAAGGTGGGTTTTTACATAATCATGCTTGGTTAATAATAGAGCATTTAATATTCTCTCACCTAGTTTGTCAAAGGTGTTTATTTTACACTCATTTCTTTTATTATAACCTTAAAGGGTGTCCTTGGTAATATAATGAAGGCAGTGTTTCAAAGTTTTACATGAGTTTAAAATTCCATTTCCTTCTTTTTCACAACTTCTATCACTGTGGGAAGAGCTGAGTTAGTTTCTTTGATATTACAGATCTGTGGGGTTTGTTTTATGTAGGAAAACCAAAAGAGAGAAAAGTAGGGTTTTACAATTATTGAAAAATATTTAAGAATAGGGATTTTAATATTATTTGTGTGAGCTTGGAAAAAAAAATCATCCTTGTTTGGATCACAGGCAGAATTAGTGTGAATGTTAAAAATGTAGATTATTAACCCAATTACCCAAAAAGATTTTCTAATCAATACATTGTCCACGGGTTCATTTCACATTCTAACCAGCTTGGTTTGCCAGTATAATATTAAACATGATAATCTCTAAGCCTTAATAAGATGCACAACTTCTAGAGATGATGGGAATCTAAACAATACAGTATCTAAATAGGAAAAAACTGGTAGGGAAGGGGGATTCTCAGAATCTTATAATGATAAAAATCTTGATCATGGGATCATTCACTTGATTTGAGACTGAAAATACACATGTTTACTATACAACACTGACATATTGTTGTAGTGGTGGTTAAGTGCCATTGAGTGCTTTCTAATTCATAGTGACCCTGTATAGGGTTTCCAATGAGCACCTGGTGGGCTTGAACCACAAGGTCTGTGGTTAGCAGTCCAGTGCTTATGCTATAGCACCACAATGACACATAGAAAAAGAAAATTTGTTAAACAATTTAATTGAGTACTTACTATGTGCCAGATCTTCTTTATATATATGATGAAAATCAAGTCACAAAAGGGTTAAATCATTCATCCAAAATTACACTAGTTTGGGAAAGGTTTAGCTGGGATTTGAATCCTAATAATTGGGCATTAACACCTCTACTTCTAGCACTCTTCCATGCTGCATGTGTTGGCAAAGCACTGTGTGTGAGTTCAGGTTACTGGAGTAGTTCTCGGTCAAGTGAAATGCAAGAGTTGAGTTAACCCCAGTCTTCTATCCCATGAGAAACCCAAACAAGAATGCTCGAGTCTTAACCAAACCAAACCCAATCCACTGCCATCAAGTTGAGTCCAACAGAAGCCCTAAATGCACAGCGATAACCTGCAAAATCTGTGAAAGCCTAGGTCAGCATTTTCCCATGGGATTGTTTGCCTAGCTTAATGATCAGCGTTGTCTTAATCCTTATATAGAAGCCCACGATGATGGAATCTATATCCATAGTTTTTGCACATCTTCTGTTTTCAATACAAATTCATGGAATTAAGAACTATTGACTGAATGAAGCTGATTGGGCAGAAACTGAAATCTGAATTTCCAGGTAATAGAAATCGACACCTCCAGTCTACAGTTTGGGAACACTGGAGGCTGGATCTCCCCTTAAAAGAGCTGGTCATTCTCACTGTCCTATGCCCTTTATATAAACACACTAGAACGTGAACAGATCCTCAAATCTGTCTTTACGTACTCCTAGCCCATTATCTAACCACTTCCTGTCAAGTCACCTGTTCCTCCTTCTAAATCACAGGCAGCAACAGTTTTCAAAGGAAAACAAAAAGATTTTAAAGGTCTTCCTCACTATTCACAAGGGAATATTCAGATGTTCTTCTGCATAGTGTAACAATTGGCATCAGTCTTCCCTGTGCACTATTGCTGTCAAACAGTTATCTGCCATGGGTAGACCCATCTCACTGCTGTTTGAGGAAGCAGATTGCATTGAAAATCTGAAAAGACATTGCAAGATGGCTTAAAATAAAGTCTGTGGTTCTGGATAGCAGTGATGAAGAGGGCCAGAGAAGCACAAGCTATCATCTATAATTTAGCAGCATTCTTTTATGTTCACCTCCGCTCTCCCAAGTTTCTTTCACAGTCTCCTTTGCACTTTAAACAGAAAAGATGCTTCCCTCCAATTCTCTGTGTTTTTTTTTTTTTTTTTTTTTTGGGGGGGGGGTGTGTTTCCTTTCTTTAACAAGGGCATGCTATATCTTATCCCATCAAGTCATGTTTGATGTGACACAACATGGGATGATCTGTAACTCATCCAAATCAATAGAGGAATCAAGAACATCTCTAGTACATCTTTGATGTCAAACTGCACTCCAGTGCAACTTGCCTTGGCTCTGGTTCATTTGGTAATCAGCTCATGACAGGGATAGGGATAACTTCACAAAATGTGAAAACGTTTCATTTGTTGCCATGTTTTTTCCCTCTATCGATGACCTAGTCAGTGGAGCAGTTAATGAGATATTTCATTTGGATTCATGTTAACCAACTGTATTTGGTATATCCAGGACTAGCAAATAAGACATAGAGCCTTGTATACAATGAAATGCACAATTCCTTGATAAAAAATGTGTACAAATTTCTACTTCAAGATGGTAACAACAGAGAATTTAACCAAATACGGAACCGTTCCAAATGCAGGGCACTGTGTGACTCACAGTTTTCATGCCCAAAAAGCTGGCCCTGTGTGCATTCCTTGCACGCCTAAAAGGATTTAGGATCATATACGGGGGTCGTCCTCTCTTCAGAAAGTGTGCCCTGCATGATGGTGCACATATCTGACAATGACCTATCGTGCCAGATACAAGAGGGAGAAGAGGAATGTCATTATACCTGCATTCAGGGATATTTCAATCGGTGCTGATTGCTACTTCTCTTTAAAGCACAGCAATTTGTCGTGCAGATTCTGTAGTGGTGGGAATGGTACCTAATGCTGTTTCCTACCTCTGTCTACCTCCCTTGCCTCCCTGCAACAGTTCCTTTATTCTTTTTCTTCTATTTAGGCTTGGTTGGCAATGCTTTGATCAAAAAACACTTGCTTAAAAAATTGCTTGCTTTATAATTTGACATTGCTCCTTCCAATCTGAACTGACTCTGCCTTCCTTCAATTTATCTTATTTGGTCCTCTGCAAAATGGCAGCAGCATATGACAGAGCATCAGTTCACCAGTGCAATTATAGACTCAAAGAATGAACCCTTTTCCTCTAAACTTTAAATTATGCATTTGTGTGTGTTTACATCTACTATAAACACATTTGCAAACTGCAAATGAACTAGAACGAATTCATTAGCTATATAAACATATGGTTTTAAATTTTGTTGGGACCTCTAAAAATGTAATCGGAACCTCAAAAAAAAAAAAAAAAAAAAAAGAGGGAAAATAAAAACAAAAGGAACCTTGCAAACGAATGTTTTGCTTTTCAGACAGATTAGTATCGTGAACTCACATCTCTGTTTTAAAACAAGTTAAGTGAAATTGTCTTAAAATTCTAAAAGATTCAGTTCATGAATAAGGTTGCCAGTCCTCTTGGAATTGCCAACATCTTCACACCAGCTGGCACCAGAGGCACCATTCTTAGGTGGCTTTAAAGCAGCAACCCTGCTTGAGATCTCTAAAAAAGAGATGATCTAATTAAGACGGAATGGCTCTCCAGCCTTTCTAGACCATGAATGAGAGGAGACATATTTACAACCAGAGTGCTATAAAATGGTCTCCAGTTATATCACATCAGAAGGGCTAAATTAGCCAGTGCTGTCTTGATAAGGTGCAAATGGTAAGCATTGGGTTACTAATTGAAAGGATGGAGGTTCGAACTCACTCACAAGTCACCTCAGACGGAAGGCCAGGTGATTGATGTACTTCCAAAAGATCCCAACTGAAAACAGTTCTACTCTGAAACATATGAGGTCACCATGGATTAGTATAAACTTGTTTATTTGGGTCTGGTAACGTAGTGGTTACGAATCGGGCTGTGAGCCTCAAGGTCAGCAGTTCGAAACTACCAACTGTTCCTCTGGAGAAAGATGAGGCTTTTGCTCCCGTAAAGATTTCCAGCCTAGGAAACCCTGTACAGGGTCGCTATGAGTCGGAAACGACTCCACGGCACATAACAACAACAACAAATGCCCCACATAAGGAGCTCTGGTAACGTAGTGGTTAAAAATTGGGCTGCGAATCGCAAGGTCAGCAGTTTGAAACTACCAGCTGCTCTGCCTCAGAAACCCTGTTCAGGGTCGCTCTGGGTCAGAGCCGACTCGACGGCCCTTAACAACAACAACAATGTCCCACATGCGATGTGAAGGTGAGGGACTTATCATCAGAAGGGGCTTATCATCAGAGATCCATTCTGGAGATTTAAGATGACATTCTCTTGGTTTTTCTGAGACAACAGGGCTGTGATGAAGAGGTATTGGGATATAATGGTAAAGGAGTTTACCAAAGATGGTTGTCATTTTATCCAAAAGAAATTCTGCTGATCAAAAGGAAGATTTCTTTCTTTCAAAAAAAAATACATCATATAAGCAGCATATATGTATTTCAAATTTTAATTTTATTGTGGGAGTAGATATTCTTGTGAAGTGCCTTTTAGTTGGTTTTGATTCATATGGACATTTTGACTCATATGGACCTTTCCAAGGAGCAATGGGTGGGCTTGAACCACCGACCTTGTGGTTAGCAGTCCAGTGCTTATCTTACAGCACCACACCAGGACTTCATACACACACACACGTAGCAAACAAACAAATAAACAACAAACCTACTGCCATTGAGTTGATTATGACTCATAGCGATCACCAGTATAGGGTTTCTGTATATATATATATACAGCCCAGTGCATTAAACACAGCACCACACCAAGACTCCATATATATAGTGGTTATGAGTCAGGCTGATAACCTAAAGGTCAGCAGTTTGAAACTACTAGTTGTTCTGCGGGAGAAAGATGAGGCTTTCTTCTCCCATAAAGATTTACAGCCTCCGACACCCTATGCGAGGTTAATACAATTCCACATCACACAATCACCACCGATATATATATATATATATATACATACTTCTTGTGTGGTTCTGCAGGTTAATATGGTAAACTGCAACGTCGGTTTGGGCTGTTAAGGCTGGCAGTTCCAACTCACCAGCTGGTCCTTGGAAACCCTGTACAGGGTCGCTATGAGTCGGATCCCGACTATCTATCTATCTATCTATCTATCTATCTATCTATCTATCTATCTATCTATCTATCTATGTCTATATTATATATATAGTTGTTGATGTCAAATGCATGTGTGTGTGCTTTAAATCCTATACAGGGTTGCTATGAGTCACTTAACAACACAGTGTATATACATATGTAGTGCTGTTGTTCATTGCTGTTGAATCAGGTCTGACTCATTTGTTGTTAAGTGTTGTCTAGTTGTCTTTGACTAAATGCGACTCTGTGTAGGGTTTCTGAGGAGCAGCTGGTGAGCTTGAACTGCTGACCTTGTGGTTTGAAACCCAGTACTGATCCTACAATGCCAATTGCATTCACAATTATTTTAAAAATACTGTTCAACCCTTAACAGTGACCTGTACCCCTTAAACAATAACTCCCCTTTATTTTCTTTCAGTCCTTATTAGCCACTAATTCACTAATTGTCTCTATAAATTTTAGGCAGCATATGTATTCCTAAATATTTTCTGATAAAATTAATGCATGTTCATTTTTTAAGGTTCATAATATTTTCCATGATTGAAGGATCTTGCTGCTAACTTATAGGTGGGGGCTTTGAACCCATCCAGAAGCTCCTTGAGGTAAAAAAACTGATGAACTGCTTTCTTAAAGATGACAGCATGGAAAGCCCTCTGGAGCAACTCTATTCTGTCACATGGGGTTGCGACAAGTTGAACATTAGTTCCATGGTACCCAAGAACCACTACAGTGACCTTTAATCATCTTTTAAATCTATCATGCTTACCTAGAGATTTTCATTATTCCAAACATGAGCATTATTCATACTCATGGAGGCTGGATGATTGGAGTTACCTAACTAAGCAGAGTTTTCTATTTATCTAAAGGTCAGGAGCGATGGTGGGCAGGTGGTCTAATTATTCCTCTGAATCTCTTTTTCTATTCATCCTCTTGTGTATTGGAGTCTACCCAAGATGGTTATCATTCTATCCCTAAAAAGATTCTTCTCATCAAAAGGAATATTTTAAATGTTTTACTTTAAAAAAAAAAAAGACATCATCTAGGCAGCATAGGGGAGCATGGTGGCTCTGTAGGATAAGCATGGAACTACAAACCACAAGTTTGGTGATTTGAACCCACCAGCTGCTCCACAGGAGAAAGATGAGTATTTCTGCTACAGAAAAGATTTAAAAGTCTCAGAAACCCTATATAGGTTGCTAGGAGTTGGAATCCACTTAATAAAACAGTATATATATATATATATATATTATATGCTATTTTCCATTGAGTTGTTTCCAACTCCTAGTAATACTGTGTAGGGTATCTGAGGCTTTCGGGGAACATCTGGTGGGTTTGAACTGCTGACCTTGTGGCTAGCGGTCCAGTACTTATCCTACAGTTACACACACATATATACACACACACCCCAACAAAACCCCAAACCTACTGCCACAATCAAGAAAATAGTAAATTGAAATAGTTCTGAGCCTATAAAAAGGAGATTTTTTTTTTCAGTCTTTTGGTTTTATAGAGAATAGGAGAGCAGTTTGATATATATACTTGTATATCACCCAAGATATACACCGTATCTTTTAGTTTCCCTATCAGAAGATACAGAGGGGACTCACTCTGCCAAGAAGGGCAGTATAATAGCATCTGAAATGAAAAGGTAGGCTAGAAGTTTGCCCAGGTGATTGTACCCCGCAGAAACATCGTGCCTACTTGTGTGTGTGTGAATGGTAAATGTGTGCATGCATGAGCATGTGTGTGGGGAAGTGAGTACAAATGGGTGTGTAAATGTATATAAATGTGTGCAAAATCTGTGAGTGTGTATACTATGGAGGGTATGGGTACGGGAAAAGAGTATCCTGGGAGAAAAGGGCATGCACCAAGCAAAAGTGAATGTTCAAACACACTCTGAATGATTTTCAATTTTTCCACGAAACTGTCCATGTTTTTCAGTTTGTACTATTAATGATGAGTCACTAAAGCTCCATTGTCCAATACAGACAAACTCACCACATTTGGCTATCTCATTGCATTGAAATGTAGCTGGTCCAAATTGAGATGTGCTGTTCAGTATATATATAAAAAATACACAGTGAATTGTCTAGACTTGGTATAGAAAAGAGAATGTGAAATGTATCATTAATAATTTTTACATTGATTACGTGTTGAAATAAAAATACTTTTGATATATTGAGTTAAATAAGATAACACTCAGGCTAATTTCATCTGTTTTAAAAATATTTTATAATGTGACTATTAGAAAAAATTAAATTACATATGGGGTTTGCTTTATTATCTATTGGATTGTACTTCTCTAAACATCCCCTTCTCTGATGCATATGTAGAGAGAAAAGGGTGAAATATTAGAGGAAGGGCTGCATGTTCCCATCCACATGTGTATAACTCTTTGATCTTAGCCCCTTAATCACCCCAAAACTTCTCACTTGATTACCTCCAGGCCAGGAAGATATGACACATTCCAGAAAAGACTATCTATGGTTGTCAGTTTTTTCATGTCCTGTAATCCGCAAAGGAAATATATTTACAAGGCACTTAAGGCAGGGAGCTCTCTTATCTTTTTAAAAATATGGGTGAGGGACTGGTTCTGTGATTGCGCACAAAATGGGAACGGCTTTTTCACACTATCTTCCAAGCAGGTGGTCTTATGTTTCAGCCTGTTTATACAGTGGATACAGAGCCTAAACAGGAAAGGAAAGACAAAGAGAATTTTTTTTTCCCTAAAAATCCTTGATTTTTTCAGGAGCATAAAGAACAGAAAAAGACATTTGACATCAGTAGTGGTTCATTATCTAAATCCTTTGTAATTATTCTAGAGTGGAGCTCTGGTAGCATAGTGGTTACAAATCGGACTGTGAACTTAAAGGTCAGCAGTTCAAAACTACCAGCTTCTCCGCAGGAGAAAGATGAGGCTTTCTGCTCCCGTAAAGATTTACAGCCTTGGAAACCCTGTACAGGGTCGCTATGGGTCCAAACAGACTCAACGGCACACAACAACAACAACATCCTTATAGTAGGAAAGTTTTATAATATTAATAATATCTTCTTGTGTTTGTATAGCTCTTTACAGTGTAAAAAGCATCGTTCCCACTATCATCTGATATCCTAAAGATAGTTATATGACTTAAATGGTTTTATTCCTAGTGCAAATGAGGAAACAGAGATGGCTTGAGCTATTAAAGAACATGCAGTTGGTGGAAGAACCAGGGGATAACTCAAGCCCCGTAATTATGACTTCTAAAAGTATTTTCCTTTTACTGGCTCTTATGCATAGAATTTTATTGGTCTTGTTTAAAGATGTTGTTATTGCTGTTAAGTGCTGTTGAGTCAGTACTGACTCCTAGTGAATCTATGTACAACAGAACAAAACAGTACCCACTCAATATTGTGAATGAAATATGTTTTTGATCATCAAAATGGCCTTGTTGTTGTTGTTAAGTGCCAACGAGTCGGTTTCAACCCATAGCGACTCTGTATGGGGTTTTCGAGGATCTGCTGGTGTGCTTGAACTGGCTTTGCAGTCCAGTGCATTAACCTACAGAGCTGCACTAGGCCTAATAGTGAGCAAATTGAGGTCCACAGCTCTTCGGAACAGTTGTCCTCAAATATTAGCAGGCATATGAGTCACCTGCTTGGCTTTTAAAGACATAGATTACTGAGCCCCATCTCCAAAATTCTGTGATCAGTAAGTCTGAGGAGTGGCCTGAGAATGTGCATTTATCACTAGAGCCTGGTGTTGCTGATGCTGTTGGTCCTAGGACCACACTTTGAGAGCCCCTTTCTTAACTACATAGCAGGAGGTCACAGAGACAGAGCACATATAGTTACAATGACAGGGGAAGGGAATGAAAATGAATGGTTAGAGGCAGAGCTGGCTTTTCTCAAGGACCTTTCCATGCCAGGATACTTTATATTAGTTAATTTCTGGGATATAAGTCATTTAGAAAATTGGGGCAGGAGACAGCAGGAGGTAGAGGACAGCAGAGGTTGCATGTGTGTGAGAGAGATTGATTTAAAACCAAGAACCTTTGATAGCCAACTTACCAAAGAGGAATAGAAGAGCAAATCAATACGACAGCTTGCTGTTGTACACATATTAAGAATAATCAAACAATAAAAGGTCATTAGCTAGCTATTTAAATGTTTGCAATGTTTCCCCTATGAAGACAAATGATCATTTATCATCATGGATGAAGTCACTTAAAAAGTCAAAGTACACAATTATCCAAATTGGCAGTGCCAGTAGAATTTCTTCCTTCTCCGTAGTGGTTACGAGTCGGGCTGCTAACCTCAAGGTCAGCAGTTTGAAACTACCAGCTGTTCTGTGGGAGAAATCTGAGACTTTCTGCTCCAGTAAAGATTTGCAGACTTGGAAACCCTGTGCAGGGTCACTATGAGTCGGAACCGACTCCATGGTACTTAACAACAACAGTAAGACTTTAAGTAGTAAGGAGCATGGCGGCTCTGTAGCGTATGCATTGGAGTATGAACCACAAGGTCAGAAGTTCACGTTCAGCCACTCCATGGAAGAAAGATAAGGCTTTCTGCTCCCACAAAGATGTACAGCTTCAGAAACCCTATACAGGGTTGTTGTGAATCAGTACTGACTTGATGACACTTAACAACAACAGTAGGACTTCAAAATAGCTTTTTATTCAAACTTCTGAAAAGAAATGAATGTTCAGGGAATGCAATTAACTAGAGCATTTTTCAATGACATAAATATTAAGTAAATAAAATACATCACCTATCTACTGGCCCCTTCCTCCCACCTCAAGTGGGCCAGGGGAAACAATTTCCCATTCGTGTGAAATATCATCTCTCCTATCTCTATTATTCTGTTTTGTTTGTTTCTAAATTGTGAAAATGGTTAAGCACTTAACTACTAGCAGAAAGGTTGGCAATTTGAACTCACCCTGAGGTTTCTGGGAAGACAGGCCTTGTAATCTATTTCCGAAAGGTCACAACTTTTGACTCTCTATGGAGTCCTTCTATTCTGCACCTCTGAGTTTGCCATGGGTCAGAATGGACTCAATGGCAGATTATAACAGCAGCTACTTCTGTCTCTTATCATCACACTCTCATTTGTTTTCTCCATGCAACTCTTAGTAAAACAAAACAAAAGAACACCAACAAACCCACTTGGTAGAATGACAAGAATTGTGTAGTCATGCTCAAAAATTAGTGCTCCTTGGAGGCCAAGATGGCCAAACTTCATCTCTCATACTTTGGACATATTGTCAGGAGGGACCAGTCGCTGGATAAGGATGTCATGTTTGGTAAGGTGAAGGGTCAGAGAAAAAGAGGAAGACCTCCAACGAGATGGATTGGCCAAGTGGCAGCATTGATAGACTCAAGCGTGGCAACAGTAGTGACAACAAAGAGTCCTGATGTGGCACTGTAGGTTAATGTGCTGGACTGAAAATCAGTGTGAACTTCAAGGTCACCGGTTCAAGCTCACCAGCTGCTCCTCAGAAACCCTACACAGGGTAGCTATGGATCAGAACAGACTCATCGGCACTTAACAACAACAACAACAAAGTACATTAAGGTGTCCTGGTGCAACTCTTTGGGTTAATGCACCAGACTGCAAGGTCAGTTGGAACCACAAGGCCAGTGGTTCAAGTTCACCAGCCACTCCTCACAAACCTGATACAGGGTTGCTATGAGTTGGAACTGACTCGGTGGCATTTTAACAACAACAAAGTCCATTAAATTTCATTAACAGAAATCCAGGTTTTAAGAAAATCTATCACTGATTTCAAATTCAGCCAAATGGTTTTTTGATACATTCTGTTGTTCTTAGTGACACCATGAAACAGTGGGATAATTATAAAGCAGTATGTTACTGTAAAGAGTCATTTCCCACTTAAGGGAGAGCAAGAAGTTGGTTTTTGCAGGCAGTGCGTTCTGATTCTGTGATTTGGGGCAGAGAAGGAACGTGGTGTCTGGCTCCCGGCTGTCAGGAATGCATTCTTGCATACTCATTGCTCACACTTGCACGGTCTCAGCACAATTTTGGAATGGGCTTCTTTTTTGCCCTGCTCAGTTAAAAGTTGGAAGGAGTGCAGCCGCAGAAAGCTATGGCTAGCACATTTTTTTATGGGTGAAATTTATAGACTAATGTATCTACTTTTAGCATGACTATTGTTAAACCTGAAGATCAAGCACAGTGACACTGAGTATATTGCTTTATCAATTGGATTCATTCGGGTGAAAAATGCTGATCAGGCCTTGTCTATCCCTTGGGTGTAGAAGCTCTACTTCTCTTCTTGAATGGTCGATACATAAAAGTCAAATTCATTATAATTTGTAGGGTTTTTTTTTTTTTTCTTTCTTTCCTTGAAGCAGCACGCAGTTCTCAGTACATCAATATCAACTCTTATATCCACATTGGATGGAGAGGGTACAGCACAGTAATTCAATCTCTTTACACTTAATATGGTCAGGAAGAGGGAATGAAAACAGCCTCTTGTAAAATGATGGAAAAAACAGGATGCAATCACTCTGATGGAGCGGTGCAAAGGAGTCATTTTACACCATCCGTTACCAGGGCAACAAAATACAGTGAGCCTTATACATCTAACAGGTGACATTTTAGCTAAGAAATTGCTTCTTTGGTATTTTTTCAGTCTATGAAAAACAATGTTACCAGCGTTTTCACTTGTCATGTACTATAGGGCAACATATTCCTGCTGACAGACCCATAATGGAAAAATAGAGCAGTTAAATAATATTACAGTCTAACTATTGGGATACATGTTAATATGCTCTTTAAAGAGATTTCAGACATTTTCAAATACACTGGAATGTCAAGTGACTGGAAATCTCAGCATACATCTACTCTGCATACATCTATGCATGTGAGTTGGTTTTGAGATCAGAAGAAAGTACGGGAAGGGTCCTAGGTGTAGTCAAGAAAACTAATGAATATGATTGGCTCGTGTCATGTGATTAGATCCACTAGGTTGCAAAGCTCAATGTTATGCTAAACTTACAGCCCTGCTTAAGGAAAATAAAAAGTAGTGATAAACTCATAACAGAGTATTTTTTCTTTCTAATTTATTCCCAAAATAACATGGTACAGAAAAGGTCGATAATGGGGAAATTAATTTCTTCAAGATGACCATAAACAGTTTGACAAAATGTAATGTCATGTAGCTTTCTTAAGTTCCTGGAAGAGACCATCTATGTTGTTGTTTTTTCCCTTAAAAACATCATGCAGTGTTGGCACTGAAAGATACTGTATTCATATTTCTCATGGAGGTTGTTTTATTGACAATCTAAGGATTTTGGTATTGGTCCATGGCTACTGTAGTTCCTCTAAGCTTATATTCCAAAACGAAGTATTCAAATCTATAGTTTGGTTAGCATTTTGCTTTGTCATGTTGGGTAGGATGTTTGTTGTTGGGGTTAAGCGCTGTTGAGTCAGTTCTGACCCATAGCGGCCCTGTATAGTGTTTCCAAGGAGCAGCTGGTGAGTATGAACACTGACTTTGTGTTTAGCAGTCCAGTGCTTATCCTACAGTGCCACATCAGGAGTTCACATTAACAGGTCAATAAATTGATATACAAAAAGACCAGAGAATAGCAGAACTGAGACTTTGTGCTCTCATGAAGGTTTAAAACCTCAGAAACCCTATACAGGGTTGCTATGAATCATTACTGACTTGACAGTACTTAACAACAACAACAACACTACATACCCAGTCAT
>NW_006408532.1:27026548-27029012 GCF_000296735.1 Chrysochloris asiatica | reverse complement strand
AATGGATACAACCCTGATATGAACGTTTTCTGATTTAAAACTATGCAGTATTCCCTTGTTTGTTTGAACAACTGCCTTTTGGGTTTTGTACAGATTTTGTGGAGCACAATGAAGTGCTCTGGAATTTCCATTCTTCATAGTATTATGATCTACATAGTTGGATGTCTTTACACAGACAATAAAACAAAGGTAAACATCTCTCTGGTATACTCTGCTTTCTGATATTACCTGACATCAACGATGATATCCCTCATTTCATCCTTCTTCTGTGTCTAGCTTAAATTTCTGACCGTTTTCTGTCAATGTATGCTGTAACCATTTAAAATATTTATCTTCAACAAAATTTTGCTTCCATGTGATACTGATGATATTGTTTGATAAGTTTTCACATTCCATTGGATCACCTTCCTATATAATAGGGACAAATGTGGTCCTTTTCCAGTCAGTTGGTCAGGTCGCTCTGTCTTCCAAATTTCTTGGCATAGAGGAGTCTGAGTTCTTTAAGAGTTATATATTTTTGCTGAAACATCTCAGTGTAGTGCCAATTTCTGGGGCCTTGTGGGTTTTGTTTGTTTGTTTGCTTTTGCCAGCTCCTTCATTGCAGCTTGAACTTCTTCCTACTGGTTCATAGTTTCTTAATCATATGCTTCTTTCTCAAATGGCTGAACACTGAGTAATTCTTTTTGGTACAGTGAGTCTGAGTGTTACTTCCATCTTCTTTCGATGATTTCTGTGTTATTCAAGTTGTTGACCACAGAATTCTTCAATATTACAATTTGGAGCTTGAAATTTTTCTTCACTTCTTTCAGCTTTAGAAATGCTCAGCATGTTATTCTCTGTTGCTTTTCTCACTCCAGGTCTTTGCATATTTCTTTATAGTTCTTTACTTTGTCTTCTCAAGCTACCCTTTGAAATCTTCTTTGCAGCTCGTTTACTCCATCATATTTTCCATTCACTTGAGCTACCCTATATTCAAGAGTATGTTTCACATTTACTCTAATTGAATAATGGATCATCTCCATCTTCAACTTTAACCCCACAAACCTGAGACCAGAAGAACTTGCTGGTCCTTTTACTACCAACTGTTGTAAAAAGGCTCACAATACAAGGTCTTAGATAGAATGGGATGAAAGTGTAAAACAAACTCAAAATCATTAAAAGATCAGACTTATTGCTCAGACAGAAACTGGTTGCACCCAAGACTATGATCCTTAGCCATGCTTCAGAACTGGAAATGAATTCACCATCTGGGCTCAATTTTCAGACAAACAATAGACAAGTCTACATGGGGCAACAATAACATTGCAGAAGTAGGCACACCTTAAAATAATCAAAAATTTAAGGTCAAAAGGACAGGATTTGTCAAAGGACAAAGTTCGGAAAGGTTTGGAAAATAAGGAGGAAGTGAGATAAATGACTTTACATTGTGGGGATTACAATCCATGAGATGAAACAAAATGTGTGTGAGTTGTTGAATGGAAAACTAATCTGCTTTGTAAACCTTCACTCAATTAAAAATATCCAAAACCAAAACAAATCCTCTGCCATTAAGTTGATTCTGACCTGTGTTGTTGTTGTTAGTGTTGTCAAGTCAGTTCTGACTCATGCACAGCAGAATGCAGCACTGTCCAGTTCTGCGCCATTCTCAAGGTCATCATTATGCTTGAGCCCACAGCTGTTGCCACTGTGTTAATCCATCTAATTGGGAGTCTTCCTTTTTTTTTTGGATTCCCTTTATTTACAAAGCATAATGTCAGTCTCCAGGGACTGGTTCCTCCTAATAACATGTTCGAAGTATGAGAGACGAAGATTCACCATCCTGGTTTCTAAGGAGAACTCTGACTTCTTCTAAGATAGATTTGTTTCTTCTTCTGGCAATCCATGGTAGCTTTAACATTCTTCTCCAACACCATAATTCAAATGCATCAATTCTTCTATTGTCTTCCTTATTCATGGTCTAATTTTCATGTATTTCTGAGGCTACTGAAAATACCATGGCCTGGGTTAGGTGCACCTTAGTGTTCAAGCTGACACCTTTGCTCTTGAACACTTTAAAGAGGCAGTAACTTTATCTAATACAATATGTCATTTGTTTTCTTGGCTGCTGCTTGCAAGAGTGTTGATTATGTATCCTAGCAAAATGAAGTCTTGGGCACCTTCAATCTTTTCTACATTTAACATGATGTGATTTATTTGCCCAGTTGTGAGGATTTTTGTTTTCTTTACTTTAAGTTATAAAACCCATACTAAAGGTTGTAGTCTTTGATCTTCATAAGTAAGTATTTTAAGTCCTCTTTGCTTTCAGCAAGCAAGAGTGTATCATCTGCACATTGTAGGTTGTTAATGAGTCTTCCTCTGATCCTCATGTAATCCAGTTTCTTGGATTATTTGCACAGCATACATACTGAGTAAATATGGTTAAGTAATATATAAATAAATATAAATAAATAAATAATATAATACC
>NW_006408532.1:27022948-27024828 GCF_000296735.1 Chrysochloris asiatica | reverse complement strand
GAAAGTCGAAGCTTGAATTTTTCTTCAGTTCTCTCAACTTGAGAAATGCTGAATGTGTTCTTCCCTTTTGGTGTTCCAACTTCACATCGTTGCACATTTCTTTGTAATATTTGACTTTGTCTTCTCAAGCTGAACTTTGAAATTTTCTGTTAAGCTCTTGTACCTCCTCACTTCTTCCATTTGCTATAGCATCTCTATGTTGGAGAGCAAGTTTATATTTTGGCTCTCATGGACTTGTTTACATTTTCTTCAGCTTCAGTTTGAATTTGGATATGAGCAATTTATGGTCTGTTCCACAATCTGTTCCTGGCCTTGTTTTGACTGATGATATGGAGCTTTCACAGATGTAGTCAATTTGATTTCTGTAAGAACATCATACAGGAAGAAAGCAAAAAGTCATTAAGAAGATAAGAAAGAAGGAAAAGATAAAAATGGATGTCAGAAGAGACACTGAAACTTGCTCTCCAACATAGAGATGCTATAGCAAATGGAAGAACTTTGTTTTGTTCATTTTGGATACATCATTAGGAAAGATCAGTCACTGGAAAAGAACATCATGCTTGGTAAAGTAGAAGGTCAACAAAATGAGGGAAACCTTCCATGAGATGAACTAGCACAGTGCCCTCAACAAAGGACTCAACCATATCAAGGATCATGGAAACCATGCAGCAACTCACAAGCTTTCATTCTGTGATGCTTAAGGCCATCATAAATTGGAGACAACTTTACAGAAATGGACTACCTCTATGTTTAATCTTTATAATATTTAATATGTAATTACTATTAGTCATATAAATGGTTATAAGGAATAAATCATGATTGCTTAAAATTTTATTGTTTTTATTCTTTCCTATGCCACTTTTTTTTTCTATCCAATTTTAACTACTTCATTAAAAAAAGAAAAATGCTACCACATTAGAATTTAAGCAGAGATGAATTAATCGCTGGGTGACTATTTTAATAATTTATGAGTTGTTCTTAATACTACTGCTGTTTCTTTTCTTCTAACCCATCCTATATTTTGCTGAAAAAGTGATCTTATGAATCCCACATCAGTCACTGTACTATTTTTCTCATAGACTAAAGTCCATATTCATTGATCTTATGTACAATGTTATTACTAATAACTTTTTTGTATTGATCTCCAGTTTCTGACTTGCTTCTACTATACCCAACTGGAAACCTCCTGTGCTGTGAACAGGTCTTTGCAAACTCTACACCTTTGCTTACCTTTATATATAGACTATTATTCTGTCACTCTACTCCTGAGGAGATTATGACAGAAAGTAAAATTAAATTAAAAAAAAAAAAGTCATCTTATAATTCATTAGAAATAGACATAGTGAAAAATAAAAATAGCCTTGCCAACTATGTTGAACCCAAAGTACAAGATGGTTAAAAAAGGAAAAAAAAAAGTGAAGTCAGCTTAAACTCAACTGACATTCACAAGATTAACAATATGGTTTGCAATGCACTTGGAAGAAAATCAACCAGCTTTAAAATAATTAAGTGTTTCCATGAAGGGAGAACTATACAGCTGCCAAATTGGGTTGTCTGGGACACTAAAACCTTCCCTATTTTACAACACCATAAAAATATGAACTTAAAGGAGTCTTGGGCTAATAGTGTGGCAATGTAATTCTGTCTAAAGAGAGAGATTTAGGAACCATTGTTGAACAAAGAAAACAAAATAAGGGTCTAAACATACACACATAAGTAGCCCTAGTGGTGTACTGGTTAAGTACTTGACTACTAACTGAAAGGTCAACTGTTTGAACCAACCAACCCCTCCACAAGAGAAAACACGTGACACTCAGCTTTTGTAAAGAGTTCAGCATTGGAAATCCTATGGGGCAATTCTAGTCTGTCCAACTTAGACA
>NW_006408532.1:27020892-27022357 GCF_000296735.1 Chrysochloris asiatica | reverse complement strand
TGTGCTGGTGGCCAGGAAATAGGCTTGCAGAATGTGCCTTTTGGTTGTTTAAATGATTATATATTCCTGAGTGTTTTTGTGTACACCCCCCTCCAAAAAACAAACAAACAAACAAACAAACAGAGGGAATAGAAGCAAATACTATTGAATGATGATGGATGGAGGAGACTGCAATCATTGTAATGAAACGATGAGTGTAAAAACTATGTTCTTCCATGTAAACTATCACTCAATTCACAATAAAAACTTAAAACAAAAAAAAAAGTATTGTTTATAGGGTTCCAGTTCAAATAAGCACAAGTTTATTCCAAACAAAGCATGTTTAAACATGTTTCTGCAATAAGTGATGGCTGCAAACAAGTTCACAGAGCAAAACACTTGCCTTAGTTGCATTGTTATTATCAAGTATCACACAGCAACCCTGCATAGGGATTCCAAGTAGCATCTGGTGGATTTGAACCACCAAACTTGTGGTTAGCAGCCCAGTGTTTATTCTACAACACCCCATCAAAACAATGGCTTTTGAGACCTACTGGACCAGTTAAATTCCTGTAGTTTTCAAACCCTTCCCCCAAAAAATTCCATATTCTGTTTGACACAACATCAAAATGGCAGTTTTGGCATCCTCAAGGTACTCAACCGCACTTAACAACAGCAACAAAGGACTCAAGTTGTGTTTCTTTTAACTGTTCTTTGAGTTTAGGGGAAAAATGAAATCTGAAGGGGCAAGATCAGAGCTATAGGGTGGTTGAGGTAAGGTTTTACAAGAAAATTCTCATAGGACAGTTCTTGCTACCCTTGAATAATGAGTAAGTGTATTATCATGAGAAGGAGCTCTGGTAGCGTAGTGGTTATGAATCGGGCTACAAACCACAAGGTCAGCAGTTCGAAACTACCAGCAGCTCCACAGGAGAAAGATGAGGCTTTCTGCTCCCGTAAAAATTTACACACTCAGAAACACTGTACAGGGTTGCTATGGGTCGGAACTGACTCCACGACACATAGCAACAACAACAACAACAACGTGTTATCATGATGGAAAAAAAATCCTCCATGAAAATTTCTCAGACTTTTTCTCAACAAAGCCAGTTCCAATTTTATTAAAATAGTCTTAATATCAACCTCCCATAATAATCCTGCATCCTTTGAGAGAAAGTATTGAAATTATTCCTTTGTTGTGAAACAATAACTCCATATTTTGATATTTTTGTTTAATAAAATTTCCTATAATCTTGTGGAGTCCTGGTGTGGTAATGTGGGTTAATGCACTTAACTGCAAAGTTGATTTGAACTGCAAGGTTCGTAGTTCAAGATCACCAGCTGCTTTCTGGAAACCCTGTACAGGATCACTATGGGTTGGAACCAACTTGACGGCACTTAACAACAACAACATAATTCATAGAAGTAATATTTATTTACTCTTGTGTACTTCATTGTTGAGGTTGAGTCAATTCCAACTCATACT
>NW_006408532.1:27018790-27020217 GCF_000296735.1 Chrysochloris asiatica | reverse complement strand
GATAAGATGGTTGTTTATTGGTCCAGTGGCAAGGATTTTTATTTTCTTGACATTGAGATGTAATTCATACCAAAGGATCTTTGATCTTCATCAGTATTTTAAGTCCTCTTCACTTTCAGCAAGCAAGGTTGTATCATCTGCATATCACAGGTTGTTAATGAGTCTTCCTCCAATCCTGATGACATGGAGCAACTGGTGAGTTTGAACCACCAACTTTATTGTTTAAACTGACTTTGTGGTCAAATGTTTATCCTAAAGTGCCACACCACGACTCACTAATTCTAGGCAATAGTGAGCTGAAATAGACTGATACTGACTATTTTGAATCAGACAATATTATGGTTTACTATGCCATGAACAACAAATTCAACAGAATGATGTCACATTTATCATCAAAAAGAACATTTCAGAATCTATCTTAAAGTACAGTGCTGTCTGTGATAGGATACTATCCATATGCCTTCAAGGAATATCAGTTAATACCACTATTATTCAAATTTACATAGCAACCACTAAAGTAATGATTATGAAACTGAAAAATCAAACAATTTCTTCAGTCTGAAATTGATCAAATGTGCAATCAAAATACATTGATAATTACTGGTGATTAGAATGCTAACGTTGGAAACAAAAAGAAAGGTTCAGTAATTGGAAAATGTGGTATTGGCAATAGAAATGATGCTGAAGATTGAATGATAGGATTTTGCGAGATTAATTACTTATTCATTGCAAATATCATTCTAAAAACAACATGGTAGTGATGGTGGTTGTGTGCCGTGGAGTCAGTTTTGACTTATAGCAGACCCATGTAGGATTTCTGAGGCTGTAAATCTTATGAGAACAAAAAGTCTCATCTTTCTCCCACAGAAGAGCTAGTAGTTTTGAACTTCTGACTTTGAGGTTAGCAACCCAACTAGTAACTACTATAATACCAGAACTGCATAAAAACAACATAAAAGGTGATTATACACATGGACCTCACCAGATGAGATCCATAAGGATCAAATGGATTGTATCTGTGGGAAAGGATTATGGAAAAGCTCAATATCATCAACGAAAATAAGACCAGTTGCAGACCATCAATTGCTCATTTGCAAGTTCAGACCGAGGCTGAAGAAAATTAAAACAAGTCCATAAAAGTCCAAATATGACCTTGAACTTATCACACCTGAATTTGAGAACATCATAAAACCAGATTTGATGCATTGACCTCTAATGTCTGAAGACCAGCACAATTGTGGGATGACATTGAGAATATCATAAAGGAAGAAAGCAAATGACCAGATAAAAGACAGGAAAGAAAGAAAAGCTCAAAATGGATGTCAAACGATAATCTGAAACATGCTCTCCAGTGCTGTTTTTTTATTGTTGTTGGCTACTTTGTAGTTGGTTCTGACCCATAGCGACCACAGGGTTGAAACCCCCCC
>NW_006408532.1:27011866-27018535 GCF_000296735.1 Chrysochloris asiatica | reverse complement strand
TTCTCCAACACCATAACTGAAATGCATCAATTCTTCTGCCTTTTTTCTTATTTATTTTTCAACTTTTACATGAGTATGAGGCTACTGAAAATATTATGGCTTGATTCAGGTGCACCTTAGTCTTCAAATTGATATTTTTGCTCTTTAATTCTTTAAGGAAGTCTTATACAGCACATTTGCCTGAAGAAATATGTCATTTGATTTCTTTTCATTTTGTCCCTTATTTCCTGTTTAGGGGAGCGAAACCTAAGCCTTTTATGTTATTTAAATGTGTGTGTTTCACTTTGATTTTAGGAGGGAGGTCTTGCTGAGGTCACATTGAATTTGAAACCTCACTTGTCATCACAGCTAATTAAGAAAGGAAAGCATGTTGTGTGGTGGGAGTGGCATTTCTACCAGGGCTCTCATCTTGGGTGATTGTTAGCCAGTGATTCATTCTGCTTAGCACAGGGAACATGCTTTCAAAATTTTAGATACTAAATGAAAAGCTTTCTTGAGCAGGGTGGCAACCTTCTGACACATCATGTAAGAGGAGCTGTGAGAGTGTCATTTGATTTCTTGACTGCTACTTCCATGAGTGTTGATTGTGGATCCAAGAAAAATAAAGTCTTTGATAATTTCTATCTTTTCTCCATTTATTATGATATTATTTATTGGTGCAGTGGTAAGAATTTTTAGAATAAATGATGAAGTAAAAGAGCTAAACAGAAAATTTCAAGGGCAGCTCCAGAAGACAAAATATTGTAATGAAATGTGCAAGATCCTGGATTTATAAAACCAAAAGGGAAAAACACACTTAACATTTCTCAAACTGAAAGAAATGAAAAAAACAGTTCAAGCCTTGACATGCAATATTCAATGATTGTATACTAAATGATATAGAAAGCATCAAGGAAAGAAGTAAAATATACACAGAGTTATGTACCAAAAAGCACTGGTCAGTGTTCAAGCATTTCAAACCATAGCGTATGGTCAAGAACCAATGGTACTGAAGGTAGAAGTCCAAACTGGCAGAAAACAAGGCTCCAGGAATTGACAGACTAGAAATTGAAATATTTCAACAAACTCATGCAAGTCTCGATGCACTCACACATCTATCCTAAAGACTATGGAAGATCACTAACTGGTCCAATGATTGGAAGAGGTCCATATTTGTCTCCACTCCAAAAAGAGGTGATTCGATCGAAGGTAAAAATGGAAAAATATCATTAATATCATATGCAGGTAAAAGTTTGCTGAAGTTAATTAAAAAACCAATTGCAACAGTATATCGACTGGGAATGGCAAGATTCTCAAAAGGTCATGAAATGAGAGATATCATTGCTAAGATGAGATTGATCTTGGTTGAAAGCAGAGAGTACCAGAAAGATGCTTACTTGAGTACCAGAAAGAGCTTTATTGACTCCAAAAATACTTTTGACTCTGTGGATGATGACAAACTATGGATAACATTGAGAATAATAGTTTTCCAGAACATTTAATTGTGCTCATGAGGAACCTATACATACAGCAACAGACAGCCATTCAGTCAGAAAAATGATACTGAATGGTTTAAAATCAGAAAACGTGTGTGCCAGGACTGTATTTTTCACCATATTTATTTAGTCTGTATGCTAAGCAAATAATCAGAGAAAATAGATTATATGAAGAACAACATGGTATCAGGATTGGAAGAAGATTCATTAACAACCTATGATGTGAAGATGCTACAACCTTTGTAGCTGGAAGCAAAGAGGACTTAAAATACTTACAGATGAAGGTTAAGGACTTTATGAATTGTACCTCAATGCAATGAAAGCAAAATTCCTCACAACTGGAACAATAAATAACATCATGATAAATGCAGAAAAGATTGACGCAATCAAGGACTTAATTTTGCTTGGACCCCCAATTAACACTCATGGAAGAGGTATTTAAGAAATCAAACAATGTATTGCAATAGGCAAAACTGCTGCACAAAGTATTTAAAGTATTAAATAACATAGTTGTCAGTTTGAGGACAAAGGTGAACCTGACCCAACTTAGCCATGAGGTATTTTCAATTGTTTCATATGGCACTTAAAAACAACATATGCACGTGAAAGTTGAATAATGAATAATGAAGACCATAGAAGGCTTGATGCATTTGAGTTATGGTGTTGGAGAAGAATATTTAAAGTATCATGAACAGAGAGAAGAACAAACAAATGTGTCGGATGAGGTACAGCCAGAATGCTCCTTAGAAGAACAAACAAATGTGTCGGATGAGGTACAGCCAGAATGCTCCTTAGAAGCAAGGATGGCAAGAGTTCATATCTCATATTTTGGACAAGTTGTCCAGAGTGATCAGTACTTGTTGAAGGACATCTTGGTAAAGTGGAGGGTCGTTGAAAAACAGGAAGACCCCCAACAAGATGGAGTGGCACAGGGGGAAGCAAGAAAGGACTCAAGAATAGCAACAATTGAGAGGGTGGCTCTGGACCAGGCACTATTTCATTCTGTTGTGCATACGGTCTCTATGAATCAGAACCAACTCACTGGCACCTAACAATAACAACACATATATCCCTTTTTAAAATGATTTTTATTTTTATACACATAGCTGAGAATTTCTTTTTAATCTCTCTGTCTTTTACCAAGTTAATATTGGCAAAAATTGTGTTGTTGGTCATCCATGTTGCTTTATGTCTTCTGGACAAAGACACTAAGATCCAAGAAGCAAAAAACTTGCTATTCTGGAGTGAGAAATGAAAACAATCTTGTTCTTGTTGGTAGACCCTCACCATTGACCAGAAGGCTGGCTTTATCCAGCAGTGGCAATACGGTGCAGTCAACAGCTACTTTATTATTCTTTAGGCTCAGCTTGAGAGCCTTTTTTTTTTTTTTTTTTTAAGTTTTTTCTTAATTTCTTGGGCAGAATTAATTTACCTATAATATTTCACACAAACCCATAACATAACATTTAAAAAACCTGTCTGAGTCCCTTGGGGATGGGGAGTAAAACTTCATATTTTATGGTTTCAATGACAAAAATATAGTTTACAATAGAACAGCATTTTTAAAATTGAAATTGACAAATTAAACCATGAAACCACAAGGTTCTAAGTTGCATTCAATTATTTTTATTCAAGATTACTTTGACATTTTCATGAAGCTCTCCTTTGCACTCTAGACTCTGACCAGTCACCTTCTTTCTCTGAACTCTCATCAAATTTATTCTTAGAATCTACAGTTTAAAGTTTAATTATTTTTCAAATATTCATTCTCACTTCCTTGGTAAGTAATTGGATTCTTGAAGATAAGGATCACATGTTATACTAAGAAATGTCTAGTACAATACTGAAATCTGGGAAATATTAAATAAATGCTTATAGACTGATATTTGTGGATCAATATCCTGTTTTTTATCCAATATATTAATATCTAATAAATATGGTAAAAACAACAGTTGTACATACTGAGGAAAGAGGGTATGAAATTCTGAAGGGTCTTTTTTCCTGGAAAGTCTTGAATCTGGCAGTTGTCAATGTGAAGTAAATCTTTGTTCCCTGATGCCAATGCGACCTTGAATTTAATTTCTTTAAACCTCAGTGCTTTCGGATATAAAATGAAGGAAATAAATGTCATTATAGTATAGGGTTGTTGTGTGGATTAATTGATATTATGAATGTAAAACATGTAACACAATGCTGAGCACATAAATGCTACAGAGATGTTAAATATTACTACAGTTTTACAAAAAATAATCTATCAAGTCAGTGAATTTTGAGTAGACTTTTAAATTATTTGCAATACATTTCATTTATCAACCTTTCCCCCCTAGAAAAACACATGCAAATGAGAAATATGAAGCTATTGGAAATAGAGGGATATTTTTATATTAAATTTTATCCAAAGGAGTGATGTTCAGAAAACCAGTGATGTGAAGTAACTCCAAAGTTTTACTCTCCGTGAAAGCAATGATGCTCAAGTTGTTAGATCTCATTGAGTCAGTTCTGACTTATAAATGTTGTACATCTACCCTATGCACAACAGAACAAAACATTGCTTTGTCTTGTGCCACCCTTACAATAATGAGGATGCAGTGATAAAACTGGCAGTGATTAAAAAAAAAAATTATAAATCTGCCCCAAATTGCAAAAAATCAACTTATACTACACCTTGGAAACTAATCAATGGTTTTCAGAAATCCGGAAGCACAAGAAAATTGATTCTCAGTAAAAATAGCTAAATTTCTCCCATTTTCACTTATTCTTGTCTAATCTTGCACACCCAATTCTGCAGAAGTCTTGAAAAATACAATGCACATTTCTGGTTTCTGCAGCTGATAAATAAATTAGAATGGACATTCTTTGCAAATAATTGTCCTAAGTTGATCTGTCTGGTGACTCTTTGAAGTTCTCCTCAAATGGCTTGTCTAACTCAGAAATAGCTGAGTGCTAAAGTCATAATTTGGTGAACATTTGTCAAAGATACTTACAAGTTAATATTTCAGTCACTGCTGCCGAAGGCAATAAACAGCAGTTGAGTAAAAACAGTAGACTAACCAAAAGATTTAAGGAGCTCTGGTAGCGTAGTGGTTACGAATCGGGCTGCGAACCTTAAGATCAGCGGTTCGAAAGTACCAGCTGCTCCGCGGGAGAAAGATGACGCTTTCTACTCCCGTAAAGATTTACACCCTCGGAAACCCTGCACAGGGTTGCTATGGGTCGGAACTGACTCTACGGCACATAACAACAACAACAACAACCAAAAGATTTAGAAGAAAAGTCTGAGGCATGTAATACTTTGGGAAATAGGTTTTAGGAAAACTGCAACATGTGTTTGGAATTTTGAAGGTAACACTTGTGGTCAGCGCTGTGCACATGCCCCAGAAGGATCTGAGAAGATTCTGAGATGTTTTCTCTGGTTGATGTTAAGATTTTTCTCAATCAGAAAGTGAAGAAAGGTAAGGAAGAGTTGTAAACCACCAGACTGAGTGTTGAAGACATGCCCCAACACACACACAAACATACATACAGAACCTTCTGCAAAGAGTGGGAAACTTCTTTGGTTTCTGGTATTACATCTAACAACAGCAAATGCACATTAGTCTCAAATGCATATAGAATATTTCTCAAGGATAGATCATACTTTAAGTCATAAAACCAGTCTCGATAAATGTAAACAACAAAACAAAAATGAAAACCAAAAAAACATATAGAGTATATTTTGCCATCAGAGCAAAATGTAACTAAAAATCTATAATAGAAGTAAAAGTAGAAAATTCACAAATAAGTGAATTTCACATATATCCAGTGAAAGAAACCAGAATTCCATGGGGGAACTTGTTGATTCAAGAGTTGTTGTTGTTAGGTGCCATTAAGTCAGTAGTGATTCCTAGTGACCTTATGCACAACAGAATGAAACACTGCCTGTTCCTGGGCCAACCTCACTATTGTTGCCATGACTGAGCCCATTGATGCTGCCACTTTGCCAATCCATCTCACTGGGGGGGTCTTCCTCTTTTTCCCTGACCCTCCACCTTACCAAACATGATATCCTTCTCCAGCAACAGGTCCCTCCTGACAATGTCTGAAGTATGAGAGACGATGTTTGGCCATCCTGGCCTGCAACGAGCACTCTGGCTGCATTTCTTCCAACATAGATCTATTGTTTTTTTTTGGCAGCCCGTGGCACTTTCAATATTCTCCTCCAGCACCATAACTCAAAGCATCAATTCTTCTACAGTCTTCCTTATTCACTGTCCAGGTTTCGCTTGCATATGAGGTTATTGAAAATACCATGGGTTGGGTCAGGTGCACCTTAGTCCTCAAGCTGACATCTTTGGTCTTCAAGACTCTAAAATGGTTTTGTGCAGCGGATTTGTCTAATGCAATACATCATTTGATTTATTGACTGCTGCTTCTATGAGTGTTGACAGTTGATCCAAGAAGAATGAAGTCTTTGACAACTTCAATCTTTTCTCCATTGATAAGAATGTTGTTAGACTTAGGGAAAGCAAAATACAGGATGAATCTGCAGCATCTTGTTGTACCAGAGAATAAGTGGGTTTTGAAATTAAATACATACATAAATGAATTATGTAGGTATATAAGACCAAAAAAGCTTCTTACTTCAAAGTTAGAACAACTTGAGCAAATAAATAAGCAATATTATTGGGTTATAACCCAAACAAGGAAAGAAATATCCATGAGTCCATACTGATATAAATATTTATGAAATAAGTATGAAAACCTCACTGAAAAAATATGACTGGTAAATATAGATGGAATGAGGGAATAGAAAATAATTATTGGAACACTATAGTAATATTTACCACAGTCAAAATATGCTTAAATTAATGACTAAAATATATATTTAAATTAATGGATAAAAGTGAGAGAAGAAACAGAACACTTGCAAAGGCTCAAAGCTAGAGGTAACATGATCAAATTTTGCAAAACCAATGATTTAGTCATTGCAAATACCCTTTTGAAAAACATAAACAGTAACTGTGCACCAGATGAAGTATGCAAGAATCAAACGGAGTATGTCTATGGGAAGGAACCATGGAGAAGCTCAATATCGTCAGCCAAAACAAAGCCAGAGGTTAGCATCAATTTTTTTCAGTTTGAAGCTGAAGAAAATTTAAACAAATCCACAAGAGCCAAAATATAACTTTGAATATATCCCATCTGAATTTAGAGA
>NW_006408532.1:27006380-27011691 GCF_000296735.1 Chrysochloris asiatica | reverse complement strand
CACACATTCTGCATGACTGTCTCCTGGCCACCAGTACCTGACCGCCAGCACACAGCCTTTCTCTTTCCATGAGTCTAGCATTTTCAGCTGCTCTATATCTCCATGCCTTCATCTCTGTCTCACTGCTGGTATTGCTGCTTCTCTGGATAAGATCCCACATTCCACTCATGGTCCTAGGGTCCTCTGTTCCTAGACTGTAAGATTAACTGCTTCCCCCTTTTTGTTCAAAACGTCTACCTTTACAGTTGTGACAGTCACCATTAGTCATGATAACAATTACTTGCTATTGAACCATAAGAATCTTATTCTAATCTCCTTCACCAGAACCGTGTAGACAATATGAAAACTATTCAGTGGGGATTCTACCATTACCCTCACACTCTGAAACTAAACTCCCTCTTGAAAACGTGTAAACCAGTCACTTCATACCTTTATTGCCTCCTCATTTTAGGTAGCTAGTGTCTAAATTGTCCATCCCTATTAATCTCATATACAGAGGGGGTAGGATACATCCTTGATGTGGAGACTCCTTCTCTCTCAGTTGGTATTTTGAACTACCACATCCATAAGAATAGGTCAAGTTCATCAAGTTGTTTATTCTTGTTTCCTTTATCCAAAAAAAATTTTTTTTATTCTCCTCTAGTCAAGTTCTGATCATCAAGCCATCAAAGCTAGGTTGAGTAGGCATTATCTACAAGTTTGGGCATTCTTCTGCATCTTCTTTCACTTCATATCAGCTGGATCTTCACTCTCAGTTCTAGCCCTATGGCTATGTCCTTGTCCATGGGCTCAGGAGTCCCCAAGTCTCACCATACTTCAGACCGACCAGTACTTCTTCTTCTTCTCTCTCATTTCCAGATCAATGGGAGTCTATGGAATGTAATCGAACTTGACCCATATCTTCATTGCTGCCTTTTCCCCTCTTCCACTCACCAGGAGACCAATGTGATCACCAGCAAGCTTAGATGCCTGCTCATGTGCTCCGTTCAAGTTTCAGTCTTGGAGGGGTACTTACTCTTGAATGTAGAGAAACTAGGGACTAGAAGAAATGATGAAGTCAAAGAGCTGAACTGAAAATTGCAAAGGGAAGCTAAAAAAGACAAAGTATTATAATGAAATGTGAAGACCTGGAGTTAGAAAGCCAAAAGGAAGGACACACTTAGCATTTTTCAAGCTGAAATAACAGAAGAAAAAATTCAAGTTTTAGGTTTCAATAATGAAGGATTCTATGGGCAAAATATTAAATGATGCAGGAAGTATCAAAATAAGATGGAATGAATACACAGAGTCACTGTACCAAAAAGAACTGGTCAATGAGCAACCATTTCAAGAAGTACCATATGACGAAGAACTGATGGTATTGAAGGAAGAAGTTCAAGGTGCATTGAAGGCAC
Source organism: Chrysochloris asiatica (assembly GCF_000296735.1). Classification (NCBI taxonomy): domain Eukaryota; kingdom Metazoa; phylum Chordata; class Mammalia; order Afrosoricida; family Chrysochloridae; genus Chrysochloris; species Chrysochloris asiatica. Next base: position 27,010,297 of record NW_006408532.1, on the reverse strand, counting down.
TGGGTGAAAAAAAAGCTCAAGGAGTTTCTGGAATACAAATGGAAATGTTTCAAGAAACTGATGAAGTGTGGGAGGCGTTCACTGCAGTATACCAAAAATTTTGGAAGATAACTACCTGACCAACTATTTAAATAGATTTATATTTGTGAACATTCCAAAGAGAGGTGATCCAACAGAATGTGGAAATCATAAAACAATGTCATTAATATCACATGCAGGCACAATTTTGCTTAAGATAATTCAAAACAAGTTGCAGCAGTGCATCTACAGGAAATTATCAGAAATTCAAGTTAGATTCAGAGGAAGATGTTGATCTAGGGATATCAATGGATCTTGGATGGATCTTGGCTGAAAGCAGAGGATGCCAGAAAGATATTTACTTGTGCTTCATTGATTATGCAAATTCAATCGACTTTGTAGATCATAACAAACTATGGATAACATCACAAAGAATGGGTATTCCATAATACTTAATTATGCTTATGGGGAACATGTACATAGACTAAGGGGCAGTCATTGTAACAGAACAAGGGGATACTGAATGGTTTAAAATCAGTTAAGGTGTACATCAGAGTGTATCCTTTCACCAAGTTTATTCAATCTGTATTCTGAGCAAATAATCAGAGAAACAGGATTACATAAAAAAGAATATGAAACAGGACTGGCGGAAGACTTATTAATCACCTGTGATATAAAGATGACACAACCTCACTTGCTGGAAACGAAGAGGGCATAAAATACTTACTGATCAAGATCAAAGACTATAGCCTTCAGTATGACTTACATTTCAAAGTAAAGAAAATGAAAATCCTCACAAATGAACCAGAAGATAACATCATGATAAACAGAGAAAAGAATGAAGTTGTCAAAACTTCATTTTGCTTGCATCCACATTCACAATCAATACAAACAGCAGTTAAGAAATCAAATTATATCCTACATTATATAAATCTGCTGTACAAGACCTCCTTAAAGTACTAAAGAACAATGTGGTCACTTTTAGGGCTAAGGTGCATCTAACCCAAGCCATGGTATTTTTAATCACTTTATATGTGAAAATTGGTCAGTGAATAGGAAGACTACAGAAGAATTGATGCATTTGAATTGTGATGTTGGTGAATAATATTGAAAGTACCATGAATTTCCAGAAGAACAAACAAATCTGTCTTGGAAAAAGTACAACCAGAATGCTCCTTAGAAGTGAGGAAGGAGAGACTTCCTGTCTCATACTTTGGACAAGTCGTCAAGAAGGACCACCCCCTAAAGAATGAGATTATGCTTGGCAAAGTGAAGGGTTAACGAAAAAGGGGGAGATTGAATTGACACCGTGGCTACAGCAATGATCTTAAACATAACAATTGTGTTTCGTTATGTTACATATAGGGTTGCAATGAGTTGGAACTGACTCAACACTAACAGGAACGACAACATCAACAAAATAGCTCTATACCAATATTTAGTCATTTTTATGGAAATATAGGAAGTTTACCCTAACTAATCCTGGAAGAGACATCTTGAACCAAATGCTCAGGTTAATATCCCCAGTTATAATAAAGTGGCATCAAGCATCCCTTGCACATCATTCTCTACTCAGCTGGGCTCAATGGCCACAGAGAACTTAGACAGAATACTCAGTTATGGGGTTTATTAGGGCAGTTAACAGATTACAATTTATAAATGTTCAGGGAATAGTTCTTCAGGTCAGGTCTCTCTCTCTCATGCTCTTGACCCCTTCTCTACTCCAGTAATATTACAAAGCTCTTTTAGCACTGCTGATAAATGCCCAAAGGGTACCACACTGTGCTATAAGCTTCAAACAAAGATGCTCAGCTCTAGCTCCATGTGTCAGCAAACCTAGCTCCCCAGTTAAGTACCTGGAGTCATCCCACTCCACAAGCGAGCCTGCTGTCCCAAAGCAGCTAGCTTCATTTGCTGCCTGGGCTGGGAAGTCAGCCCACTCTTCTGTCTGGTGCTCCGGCTCTTGGTTCTGCTGAAGCTTCTCCTCTGTCACCCTCTGCTGCTGCTCCAGCGTCACAAGGCCCAGGAGGATCAACATGCAGGATTTTCAGAGTCTTAAGGACATACAGCACTCTTGCCTCTTATTTCTTGAAGATAGTGAAATTCCCACCTTCTGCCTCTGAAATGGTTTATTTTATACATATATTAGACTTCCAGGTTTTCACTATTAACCCTGTTAACAATCACTCAAGAAATTCACATAAATCATATTATTCAGTTGCATCTTTCTCTACCTTCTCTTACCCAAGCACATCAGGAAAAAGTCTTTGGTGTTAGTTTATAAATACTATTGCCAGAAGAGACATTAAATTATGCACTACATGGCACAAGTACTACATGTTGACATTATACATCACTAGCAGAGTGGTTACGGATCAGGCTGCTAATTTCATGGCCAGCAGTTTGAAACATGGCCAACTGTTCTGTGGGAGAAAGATGAGGCTTTCTGCTCCCATAAAGATTTACAGACTTGGAAGCCCTATGAAGGATCACTACAAGTCAGAACCACTTCATAGCACACCACTACCACCACAGAAGTCTTGGTGTGGCTCTGTGAGATAAAGCACTGGACAGCAAGGCTGGTTTGAACCATAGGTCAGTGGTTCAAACTCACCAGCCATTTCTTAGAAACTCTATACAGGGTCTCTATGGCTTGGAACTGACACTTAACAACAAAAACAAATATGATACAATGAAAGGATGCATCATCTCTGTGGTCTGTTTCCAAATAAGGCATTGCTATTGTTGTTAAGTGCTGTCCAGTCGGTTCTGACATATAGTCACCTTGTATTAGAATACTAAGAATATCTACCTCAATTGCTGATCTAAGATCTCATTTGTTTCTCAGTTGTGAAATTGATTTGTCAGTGATAAGTATTTATTAACTATTCACTTAGATGTATAACTTTTGTCTTTTACTACATTTGTTGTTGTTATGAAGTGCCTTCAAGTCAGTTCTGACTCATAGTGTTTTAAATGAGCGACTGGTGAATTTGAACTGCCAACCTTGTGGTTCAAACCAATCTTGTGGTCCAGTGCATTATGCTACAGCACCATGTTGTTGTTGCTGTTAAGTACTGTGGAGTCAGTTCTGACTCATAGCGACCCTGTACAGGGTTTCCGAGGCTATAAATCTTTATAGAAACAGTAAGCCTCATCTTTCTTCCGAGGAACAGCTGATAGTTTCGAACTGCTGACCCTGAGGTGAGCAGCCTGATTCATAACTACTACATTACCAGAGTTCCTTATCAGGACTATATTACTATGGATTAACCAACCAAAACCAAATCCACTGCTGTTGACTTGACTCTGACTCATAGTAACTCTATAAGACAGAGAAGAACTGCCCTACGGAGTCTGCAAGGCCTTAAAGCTTCATGAAAACATTGCCATTCCTTCTCCTTCATGAAGAGAATTCAAACCATTGATTATCAGCCGAATATTTTAATTGCTTTTCATTGAGGGCTCACTCTTGACTATGGATCACAATGAGTTATAGACAAATTTCTAATCTCCTATTGTAATTATTCAAGAAAATTCAGACACACAAAAAACCATCTTTATACTAATAAAAGCAAACCTTAGACCAAAATTTGGAATTTCTATTAAAGTCATAAGAGATGACATAGATTAAGATGTATGTTTCTGAAATTCATACCATACACTTATTTCATTTACAAAAAACACTAATATCTATTAAATATGGAGGCAAAATTTTTGTTAATTCCTTTGGATTGATCCTAACATCTGGACCCAGAGATAGCACTGCACCCAGCACCTGAAATATGACCTTGGATATATCCCACCTGAATTTAGAGATCATCTGAAGAACAGATTTGATACATTAAACACTAAAGACCAGAAGCATTGTGGGATGACATCAAGAACATCATACATGA
>NW_006408532.1:26981580-27004483 GCF_000296735.1 Chrysochloris asiatica | reverse complement strand
CCTAAACACCATCCTGCTCTGACACGCCCCACCTCTTTCTTCTAGCTTCTCTTTAATGGCAATGCTGAAGACACATTACCATCCAAATTAGAGACAGGGAGGCAGAAATACTTTACTCCTGGATGTACTTACCCACCCGAACAAAAGTGTTGTAATCAGGACAAGAGAAGGAAACATAATATGGAATAGTCTACCACTTAATCTTTAATTGATTAAAAGTATTCATCAACAAATATTTCTGAAATACTTATGTGTTATTCAATGTCCTAGGTATTGAGGATATAATGGACAATAGGGCAAATGATATCATGGCCCTAAAAGGGTAAGAGATAGACAATAAACAAAATAATCAAACCCAAAAAACCTATTGTCATTGAGTTGACTACAACTCATGCTGACTTCATAGCAAAGTAAGTAGATAAATCAATAAGTTCATTTTAGATGAAGGTAATTACTATGACAAAATAAAAGGGGATTATGTGGGAAGAAAAGCATAGGATGACATAGTTTGAACTAGAGTTTTAAAGTAGAGATTGTTGTTGCTGTTGTTAAGTGCCATCGAGTCAATTCCGACCCATAGCGACCCTGTATAGAGTTTCCAAGGAGACGCTGGTGAGCTTTCACCACCAAACTTGCAGTTCAAATGGCTCTACAGTCTGGCACATTAACCTACAGCACCACACCAGGACTTAGTTAAAATAACACATCAACTATAAGCCAAAAAATAATCACTCTAGTAGTGTAGTGGTTACGAATCAGGCTGCGAATCGTGAGGTTAACAGTTCGAAACTACCAGCTCTTCTGTGGGAGAAAGATGAGGCTTTCTGCTCCCATAAAGATTTACAGCCTCAGAAACCCTGTATAGGGTCACTATGAGTCAGAACTGACTCCACAGCACATAACCGCCACCACCACCACTGCCATGGAATAGATTCTGACTTACAGCAACCCTATAGGACAGAGCAGATCTGTGATAGGAGTTTCAAGGCTATAAGTTTTTATTAAAGCAACTGCCACATCTTTATTCCATGTAGTGACTTGTGTTTCTAACCACTGATATGTTGGTTAGCAGCCAAGTCTTAACCACTACACAATCAAGACTCCTTAATATGCATGTAGCTCTCCATTTATTGAGATAATTTAAAATATAAATCAAGGGTAGATTCTGTTAGGGTGGAAACTAAATTTTGAAGTAGGATTTACATACTTGTGCCTACTTTTTGGTCTATCATTTAATTTCCTGTGTTTGTAATAATCAGAGGTCCACAATTACTATAACAATTCCTATAGTAGTTGTTCCAAAACAATAAAGCTATGGAGAGAATTAGACAAAATTAGAGACGTTATTGTCGTTTGGTGCCATTGAGTTGGTAGATTCTATGCACAATAGAACGAAGCACTGCCTGGTCCTATGCGAAACTCACAATCTTTTGCTATGCTTCAGCCTATTGCTACTGCCACTGTGCCAATCCATTTTGTTGGGGGGTCTTCCTGTTTTTCACTGACACTCCATTTTAGGAAGTATGATGTCCTTCTCCAGGGACTGGTCAGTCTTGATAATATGTATGGAATATGAGAGACGAAGTCTGGCCATCTTGGCTTCTAAAGAGCATTCTGGTTGTACTTCTACCACAGAGATTTTTTTTTGTTGTTGTTCTATTGGTAGTCCATGGTATTTTCAATAATCTCCTCCACATCCAAATTAGTACAAGAAATGGGGCACTGTGTTGGCAAGGTGCATTTATGAGGTTATGCATTTTCATTAGAATTTTTATCTGGAATAAAGGACAAGTGACTTCAATAAATTACTTTGTATATAATCAGACAACAGGCCACACAGCTTTTTAAAAAGTACTCATGAAATTATTAGCACTAAAAAGAGTACAAGCAAACTCTCAATTGTTTTGATTTTTTAGAATAACAATGTTTCCAGTTTAATACACAAACTATCTAAACTCCACATCCCCAAAATTATAAATCTTACATCATGAACTATAATAGTATCACCGTTAGCAATATATGTTTAAAAATCCTAAAGTAAATTGTAACTCCAACCACATAACTAAAAATTGACACCAGCCAAACCCGGGTGTGGAGATGTGGGTTAATGTGTTGGACTGCAAGGTTGCTTTGAACTGAAAAGCCATTCAAGCTCACTAGCTGCTCCTCAGAAACTCTATACAGGTTGCTATATGAGTCTATACTAACTTAGAGCACTTAACAACAACAACAGCAACTAAAATGTAATCTACACATAATTCATCAGATATCATATAACGTTGTTTTTTTTAATTGCCTTTGATTGGTTTCGGCCCCTTGGGGCCCTTTTTTGGGTTTTCCAGGGGCAACTGGTGAGCTTGAAACACCAACCTTGCAGTTCAAATGACTTTGCAGTCTGACATATTAGCCCACAGCGCCACACCAGAACTCCATTCATTTAACATTACAACAGTGCGTTAAAAAAGGACATTTATATTGATATATTAATAAATGCCAAAAATACATTGAGTTTGAGGGAAAATTCCAAACCACTTCTGTTAAAATACGTCAGCAATGTTGGAATCGAAGGACATTTTTAGAAGCTAATATAATCTGTCTAAATCCTAAAGCCAGTCTCCATGTTAGTGATGCACCTTCACTATGAAAGTTGTAATGTGAGTTAAAACTAGATATGAAAAAATCTAGTTTTTAACTCACATTACAACTTGAAAAATTAGTAGGGATTGCCTGAAAGGTTGTATTGAAAAGAATGTGACACTCTTTGGTGCATCAGCCCACAAGAACATAATGATCATTGGAAAATGTCTGCCATGACTGTAGGAGGTCCAGTAGCATAGTGGGTTATGCATTGACATACTAACCACAAGTTCAGCAGTTCGAATGCACCACTCCTGTAAATATTTACAGCCTAGGAAACCCATACAAGGTCATTATGAGTCAGAACTGACTAGATGACACACGACAGCATCAGCAACCATGAGTGTGGAAGATGACTTTCAACATTAGAACTCGGTATTGCTGGCTCTACACTAGAAGCAAGGTAGTAAAATTAGGAACACAACAAACATAGAAGAATATAGCATGAGAATCATCACTGTGAACAATTTCAGTGGAGTCAAAAAAATAGCCTAAATTTCTAAAGCTCTACCCATATTTTTGCTTCTGTTAGTTACCATCCGATTGATTCTGATGATGACCCCAAGTAGAGCAGAACTAAATGTTACCTGGTCATTGGTACACTCCAGTCCATTGTTGTGTCCACTGGGTATTTTGAGTTTCTACTAATCTAGGAGGTTCATCAGCACTCTATTGGACAATATACTCTTGCGATCCATGAGGTTTTCATTGACTAGTTTTTAGAAGTACATTGCCATGTCTTTCATTATTGTCTCTAAGCTTCACTGAAACTAGTCCACTATGGGTTTTCTCATAGTGAATATTAAAAGTCTGTCTTGGAAGAAGAACAGCCAGAATGTTCCTTAGAAACCTGTCATAATTTGGACATGTTATTAGGAGGCACTTGTCTCTGGAGAAGGACATTAATCTTGGTAAAATAGACGGTCAACATAAAAGAGGAAGACACCCAATAAAATGGCTTGGTACAATGACAGCAGCAATGTGCTCAAAAGTAACAACAACTGTGAGGATGGCATAGGACCAGGTACTTGCTTCGTTCTGTTGTGCATAGGGTCGCTATGAGTCGGAGCTGTCTCAATGGCACCTAACAACAATAACAACATGGGTTACCTTGCAAGTATTTTAAATACTAGTGGCATTTGAAATAACAGCAGTGTATTCAATATCATAGCAACATAAAAGCTTTTAGCATCATAGCAACTCACAAACCACCACAATACTACAAAATGACAGACAGGTGGTAGCTCCCCATATTATAATGATGGATATAAAAAGAAACCTCCAAATGTAGTCCATTAGTATAAAATGTCCTCCAGGGAGGGACAAGGCAAAAACCTGGATAAATGAAGGAGTAGAAACAGAGGCGATTTTTTGGTATATATTGATCTGGGAATCCCATATCTGGGAATCTCTTGGTTACTCACGTTTTCCTCTTTTGTAGACACTGACCAGAGAACATGCACATATTAGTACAGAACCACTTCTCCACATTGTGGCTGAGAAATTGTGAACAGGAAACAACAAAGGCAGCTTCTCCAGCTTCTCTGTAACTGAAGACCAAAAATATTCATCAACAAAAACTCTAAACACGCTTCCATCAAGCTGCTTTTAACTCATGAAGACTCATATGTCATAGAGTAGGACCACTCCATAGGGTTTTCTGACTGCAATCTTTACAGAAGCAAACTGTCAAGTCTTTCTCCCTTGGTACTTCTGGGTGGGTTCAAGCCGTCCTTCTTTAGGTTAGTACCAGAGCACAAATTATCTGTGCCACCCAGGGACCAACTAAACTTATATTTCACCCCCAGCTTTTTCCATGTATAAAATGAACCCAAAGATAGGTATGATATGCTTATAACTTGCTTGTTTCCAAAGCAAACTGCAGTATATTGCATAATTTTATACTTGTGTGATTTAGTATAAGGAGCTCTGGTAGTGTAGCGGTTATGAGTCTGGCTGATAAGATCAATGTTAGCAGTTCAAATCTACCAGCTATAGATGAGGTTTTCTGATTCCATCAAGATTTACAGCCTTGGGAACCCTATGCAGGATTACTGAGTCAGAACCTACTCCACAGCATACCACCACCACCACCATCATGATTTAGCATAGTTTTTTTTTTTTTTTTTTTTGAGTGTGAACTGAGTGAAGATTTAAATAGCACATCATCAGTTTTACATTCAATAAATTATACACTTTGTTTCATGTTTCATGATTGCAGTTCCCTGAATGTATCATCACTTATCCTACTTTCTTTCTTGGTTTTCTGTTTTCATTCCTCCTTATTTCCCTACCCTTCTGAATTTTATTCTTGAATAAATGCTTTCCTTTCTATCTGAAATGTTCAACCATTCTGTGGTGTGTATAGCTCACCAGTGTTCTGGTCTTCCTTATAAAATGATCTATTGCTTGTCTGAAAATTTAGCTGCAGGAGTGAGATCAATTCCAGACCAGGGGCCATAGCACAGGTTTCCACCAGTTTCTATCTGAAAGGTAAGCCTGGTCTTGATTTTGAGTTTTGGCCCACATTTTCTCCCACTCTATCCAAGACTTATCAACACTTTGTCACTTACTGTGGTGGCGTGTGTGTTGCTGTAATGATGGAAGGTATGCCATCAGTATTTTAAAAGCCAGAAGACTCTCCCATAGTGGACTGGTTTTAACAGAGCTTCTAGACTTGGATAGACGAGGAAGGAGAGACAGATTCCTTCTGAATGGTTAGCCAGTGAAAACCTTATGAATAGCAGTAGAACTTTGTCAGATATAGTACCAGCAGATAAAAGCATAACGAAGAGCAGAAGAACATTGTCATTGAAAGTGCTGGAAGATGAGCTCCTCATATTGGAAGCCACTCAAAATGTGACAGGGGACAAGTTACCTCCTTAAAGTTGTTCATAATGACAAGAATGGAATAAAACATTCAGGACCTTCATTTGCTGTTGAGGCACAACTCAAAATGAGGAGAAATAGCTGCAAACATCTATTAATAATTAGAACACGCTATGTATAAAGTATAAATCTAGGTCAATTGGAAGTTGTCAAAAATTAAATGGAACACATAAACATCGATATTTTAGGTGCACTGGTATGGACCATTTTGAATCAGATAATCATAGGGTTTACAAAGTTGAGAACAACAAATTAACAAGGAATGGCAAATATTCATCGTCAAAGAGTACCTTTAAAGTTCTTTCTTGAAGTAAAACGCTGTCCTGATTTTAAACCATTCAGTCTCCCCTTGTTCTGTTTGGTCTAAGTACAGGTTTCTCGTGAGCTTAGTTAAATGTTCGGGAATATCATTTGTCACAATGCTGTCCATACCTTGTCATGATTCACACAATCAAAAACCTTTGCATAGCCAATAAATCACAAGTATTCATCTTTCTGGTGTTTTCTACTTTCAACCAAGATCCCCCTGACTTCAGCAGTGATATTCCTTGTTCCATCTCCTCTTCTAAAGCCAGTTTGAATTTCTGGCAGTTCTTTGTCAATGTTCTGATGCAGTCATTTTTTAATTATCTTCATCAAAATTTAGCTTGCATCTGATATTAATGATATTGTTCGAGGATTTCTGCATTCCATGGGGAACCTCTCTTTGAAACAGGCACAAATATAGGCCTCTTCTAATCGGTTGGCAGTTAGCTCTCTTGCAAATTTCTTGGCAAAAACGAGTGAGTGCCTCCAGTGCTGCATCAGTTTTGAAAGATTTCAATTTTGATTCCATCAATTTCTGGAGCCTTCTTTACATAGGGTGGAATTCTTCCTTCAGTGCCATCAGTTCTTGATTATATGATAGCTCTTGAAATGGTGGAACATTGAACATTTCTTTCGGTACAATGCCAATGTATATACATTCTATCTTCTTCTAATGCTTTTGCTTCATTCAATATTTTATCCATAGAATCCTTCAAGATTGCAAATTGAGACTTTTGCTGAGTGTGTTCTTCCCTTTTGGTTTTCTAATTCTAAGTCTTTGCACATTTAATTATAGTATTTGACTTTATCTTCTCAAACTGCTCTTTGAAATTTTCTGTTGTGTTCTTTCACCTCCTCATTTCTTCCATCTCTGCACAAGCTCAAGTTTCAGTGTTTCTTATGACATCCGTTTTGTTTTGTTTTTCTCTCTTTCCTGTCTTTTTAATGATCTTTTGCTTTCTTCCTGAACAATGTTTTTGATGTCATAACACAACTGTTCTGGTCTTTGAGCATTAGTGGTTAATATATCACATCTGTTTTTGAGATTGTCTCTAAATTTAAGTGGGATAGATTCAAGGTCATATTTTTTTATTTCATGGACTTGTTTTAATTTTCTTCAGCGTCAACCTGAACTTGCATGTGAGCAATTGATGGTCCGTTCCACAGTCGGCCCCTGACCTTGTTTTGGCTGCTGATGTGACGCTTTCCCACCATCTTTCCTCACAGATACAGTCAATTAGATTCCTGGGATTCTGTCTGGTGAGATCCATGTGTATAGCTGCCATTTATGTTTTTGAAAAGAGGTGTTTACATTGAATAACTCACTGGTCTTGCAATCTTTAGCATCATTTCTCTCATCAGGGCCATGCATGTTTTCCAACTACTGATTCTTCCTCTTTGTTTGCAACCATTCCATGTGATTATTAATGTATCTTTTTAGTTGTTTGTTCTTATTTTGAGTTGTTCCACCTCAGGAAATGAAGGTTTTAAAAGCCTTATTCCATTCATGCTATCAGAAGAATGAATACTTTGAGGAGGAAGCTCTTCTCTAGTCCTATTTGAGTGGCTTCAAACCTGGGGTGCTCATCTCTGGAACAATATTTTGGTACCATTTATGATGTTTTCATTATCTGGTATTATATCTGACCATGTTTTACTGATATTCATAAAGTTTTCTATACCTAAACATTCAGAAGCAGTCTGCCTCTCTTTTTGTCTAAGTCTGGATGCTCTGGTGAGAAATGTCCAGCCTGGGTAACCCTGTTGGCATTTAAAATATTGGTGACATAGTTGCCAGCATCACAGCAACATGCAAACCACCACAGTAACAAACTGACAGATGAGTGGTGGAATTCTCCCAGATGGTTTAGGAGTATTACTAAGTAGCATTTGGGCTGTCTATGGTACCGTAACTCAGTGTCCAACATAGATTTGTTTGTTCTTCTGGCAGTCTATGATACCATAACTCAGATGCATCACTTTTTTTTTTACAGTACTACTTATTTACTGTCCAACTTCCACATGCATATGAGGCTATTGAAAATACTTGGGTCAGGCACACCTTAATCCTCAAACTGACATCTTTGCTCTTGAACACTTTCCAGAGGCCTTGTGAAGCAGATTTGCCTAATGTAATACATCATTTGATTTCTTGATGGCTGCTTCCATGAATGTTGATGGTAGATGCAAGCAAAATGAAGTCTGACAACTTCAATCTTTTCTCCATTGGTTATGATGTTATTTATTGTTCCAGTAGTGAGGACTTATGCTTTGTTTACTTTAGGTGTGATCCATATTGAAGGCTGCGGTCTTTGATCTTCATGAGTAAGTACATTAAGTCCTTTTTGCTTTCAGCTAGTAAAGTTGGGTCATCTGCATATTACAGGGTGTTAATGAGTCTTCCTTCAATCCTGATGCCATTTTCTTCTTCATATATTCCGGCTTTTCAGATGATTTGTTCAGCATGCAGATTTATGTATGGTGAAAGAATACAACCCTGACACACTCCTTTCCTGATCTTAAGCCATTTAGTGCCCCTTTGTTCTGTTTGAACAACTGTCTTTTGATATATGTACAAGTTTCTCATGAGTACAGTTAAGTGTTCTGCAATACCCATTCTTCACCGTGTTATCCATAGGGTGTCTTGATCCACATAGTCGAAAGCCTTGGAGGGACCAGTCCCTGGAGAAGGACATCATGCTTGGTAAAATGAAGAGATGGTTTGGCACAGTGGTAACAGCAATGGGCTCATGTGGCAGTGATTGTGAGGATGGGACAGGACCCGGTAGGGTTTGTTCTGTTGTGCATAGTTTTGCTTTGAGTTGAAACAGACTCTATGGAACCTAACAACAACAACAAATTTCATAGATTGTGTATTCCTTGATACCATATTGATTTTTTTTGTCTTAAAAATCACAATATAGTTTATCCTTGCTTATAAAATCTTAAGGAAGATTCTCCTCGCCCCTCCTCCTGCCCCCCAACCATAGTATTTTTGCATGACAAGCTTCTCTAATGTCTTTTCCGTACCAGTAATAGCTAGGGTTTCCTGACCCTTGTTTCTACTGATTACTACATATATTCCTTCAAAGGCTTCAACTTCATGGGAGGTTTCCATTTAAATTTGTCATCTTTTCTTACCAATTCTTCATTTCAGCTTCTATCTACACATTGAAATGAATCCCTAGGATGGAGTTTCTGCTTTCCTTCATTATTTGTAAAACACCAGGGCTATCTTCCAGCTCTTGTTTTGCTTCTTTTATTTTTGGCCCCTGGGGATTTCCTTATGTGTGAGTTCTATGCATTTAAAAAGTTGCTTGTTATAGTTATCTGAAAAAAAATGTAGTTGTTTTATAACTGGATTTTTTTTCATATTATCTAACCTTACCTCCTAAGATTAGATAGAATCTTGGTGTAGCGCTATGAGATAATGCACTAGACTGTAACGTCGGCAGTTCAAATTCACCAGCCACTCATCAGAAACCCTATGCAGGGTGGTTGTGAGTTGGAACGGACACAGTGGCACTTAACAACAACAACAACACCTCTTAAATACATAGAAGTATTGTTATATTTAGTCAATAATTTAGATTTATAAGCATTTTACAAATGTTTTTGCTTAGCATTGAGTTCTAAATCACTTTTCTTCCCTTTTACTATTATTTGCTATTTTGTTATTTTAGAATCTTTCAAAGTTTGTAAGAAAATTCTTTTAGGTTAGGAACTGATTATTTTGTGTTACATTCTTTATGTCAGTTTAGCTGAATATTTAATTCTAAATTGAAATTTTAGTTTTCTCAATACTTTGCAAATATTACTCTATTGTTTTCTGGCATCTATTGTTGCTAATAAAAATTTGCTGTCATTGTAATTGTCATTTTATAATATAATTTTAAAAGAAAAAAATCAAGATATAAAAGTGCATTTACTGTGTAATTCCAAGTTTCTAAAATTATATGCACAAGAATGACTTGATAGCTAGTTTCTAAATTCTGACAGTGAGAGTTCAGATTACAAGGGATTCCCATTATCTGGATTTATTCTGCTCCCATGTTTCAGATTTAAGTAGATGTGGGAACTTGACCCATGAGGGACATCAAACGTTTACCCAAATATATAACTTCTACCTTCAGATAGAGTTTCACTACATAGTGCATACTTGAATATGCCTTTTTCTGTAGTTTGGGTTATAAACCATATGCTCTATTTATGCTCCCGAGTGCAGGACCCTATACTCCTTTAGCATTCACATGAGATCAGTTCTTTTTTCTTTCTAATACTCTAATTGCCTCAAGAATTCACCAGGTGTATTATTACTTTGTGTGCATATGTGTGTGTGTGTGTAGCAGTGGAGTGGAGGAAAAGAAAACAGTTCAGTGTGCTTGAGATTTTCTGGTTGCTGTGTAGAAACTTGCCTGTGAGGGTTGTACCTACAGTACTAGTTTGGGTGGAGAGACTTGTTCTACAAGTTCTAAAGGATGATGGAGCTTTCTCCTGCAGAGCTAGCAGCAATTCTTCAATATTGAGCTGCCTCATTCAGTTGCTGTGCTCTTCACTCCCATGCACTATGTCCTCAGAAGCAAAGATTATTTGATCCATTCATTCAACCACAGTTATAGGGCTTGGATTGGCTCAGGTAGTGAGGGTGAGTCAGGCTTCTGTCTTTCAGAGCTTGCATTAGTAGGACTGCAGTCCTACTGATAGCAACCATTGAAAAGTCCCTGAGGGACTGGGACAACCAGTGAGGGGAGGGGAGTGCATGGGAAAGAAGGGGAGAAGAAGATGTCTTTAAAGTTTGCTTCTAGAGAAGAGCTCTTCACAAACTTCTCTTTTCACATTCACTATAAAAGCTCCCAATCTGCCCTCTTAACTAGATCATGAACCTAGCCTGCACCTTTGAGAAGAGTTAGTGTATGTCTGCGCAGTCGTAGTCCTTTAATTTTCAGTGTTGGGACAAACGTGCTGAGGAGATCAGTGCTTAGACTCCCAGAAGACTTTGGACTTTAATCCAACTTGTTGTTGTTGTGTGCCATAGAGTCGGTTCTGACTGATAGCGACCATGTACAGGGTTTCCTTGTCTGTAAATATTTACTGGAGCAGAAAGCCTCATCTCTCTCCCAGGGAACATCTGGTAGTTTCGAACTGCTAACCTTGCGGTTCACAGCCCAATTCGTAACCACTATGCTACCAGAGCTCCTTTATCCAAATTGACCTCCTTTATATCAACCTGGTCCTGGTGTGGCACTGTGGGTTAATGTGTTGGATTGCAAAGTCAGTTTAAACCGCAAGGTCAGCGGTTCAAGCTTACCAGCCACTCCTCGGAAACCCTATACAGGGTCTCTATGGATTAGAACAGACTCGATGGCTTTTAACAATAACAACATCAACCTGGTGTGGCACTGTAGGGCAATCACTAGATTGCTAACCGCGTGGTCAGCAGTTCAAGTCTACCATCTGCTCACCAAAACCCTATACTGGGTCACTATGAGTTGGAACTGACTCAACAGTACACAATATAGCAAGAACATACCAATCTTAGAATTGATTGTGTTAAGGTAAACCAAAGGATTAATAACAAGTTTTCTCTGAGGCAGTGTCCTGAAAAGCTTTCAGCCACATAATTATACTCCATCTTCACATTATTCCCTAAGGTGACTTTTGAAGCTTTCTAAATATCTATTAGTGTAGTGGTTATGAATTGGGCTGTGAACCTGAAGGTCAGCGGTTCGAAACTACCAGCTGTTCCACGGGAGAAAGATGAAGCTTTCTGATCCCATAAAGATTTACAGCCTTGGAAACCCTGTGCAGGATCTCTATGAGTTGGAACCGATTCCACGGCACTTAACATGGAGTCCTGGTGTGGCGCTGTGGGTTAAGGCGCCAGGCTGCAAAGCCATTTGAACTGCAAGGTTGGCGGTTCAAGTTCACCAGCTGCTCCTGGGAAACCCTATACAAGCAAAATGTTTGTACCACAGCATAGTGATTATTAACAAAAGACTCAGGAATAAAACAGTCTGGTGTCAGAGCTGAGTTCTGCCGTTTAGTGATTATAATCTCTTGGATGGATACTTAACACTTTTAGTCACACTTTCCTCACTGGTGAAATGGTAATTATAACACTTGTACCTACTAGCTGTTCCGCGGGAGAAAGATGAGACTTTCTGCTCCCATAAAGATTTACAGCCTCAGAAACCCTGTATAGGGTGGCTATGAGTCGGAACTGACTCCAGGGCACATAACCACCACCATCACCAAATATCTGTGCCTAGTTTTATACTATAAAAATATTCTCTCCATGTGTACATTGGTCTTAAAGTAACAGGTCTTTTCTATTTGATTTAGACTTTTTCTTAAGTTTTAATTTTTTAAAAATAAATATTTGTTTTGAATTAGAAAAGTTACAAAATAAAAATATGTAAGAGTTACATAATGTCTTGTTTAGCATATTGATTTGGCAAAAGTAACACAAAATGCTGCCAGAATTGCAGTTAAGCAAGCACTTTCCTACACTGTTGATAGGCATGACTACTTAGATAAACTTTCTAGAAACCAATTTGAAAATATGTCAAATGCTGTAATAAGGTTTAATCTAATAATTTCACTTTTAAGAATCCATTTAAAACAAATTATAAAAAATTAGATATTTACTTATTAAGTTGTTCATTGCTAGATCTCATGCAAAAACAAACAATGAAAGTTCAAAACTATTTTACAGAATATTATGCACTCATTAAAATGATATTTGAAGAGTTATTGATTTAATATAAAGTCAAGGATACTATAATAATGCAGTTAGAGCTAATATATAAATATAAAGAGAAATATATTTCTATGAAATTAGTTGAGTACCTGGTTTTGCATGCTGAGGTTATATATGAATTTTTGCTTCTTTGTAATTAAAAAAAAAATGTCAAAATTCTGCAATAAAAAAGAATGTTGATACATTGTGATAAATGTGACTAATGTTACCGAACAATTTGTGTGAAAATTGTCAAATCAGAACGTAACCAGCAATGCAAGTTTTCACCAAATACTCAATAAAATATTCTTTAAAAGAAACCCGAAAACATTGAATTGTACACTATAAATACATTGCCTGACTTGCATTTTATATTTCAATAAAGATGTGAGAAAAAATTTCTAAGTTTTATACAGTGAAGATGTATTACTTTTGATAACTGATAAAAAAGAGAAATGATTAGAATAATAATAACCTATAATAACCCTTGCTAATAAGAATGCAATATAGTTTATCATATCATTGAATACAGTTTCTCTACTAAAAAGTTATGTTTCTCATGAACAAGTGGATATAGGTTAGCAAACTGCCTGCTTGGTGTTTTCACCAGTGTCAGAAGGATTGTTGTTAAGTGCTGCTGAGTCGGTTCTGACTCAGAGTGACCCTTTGTGGGTTTCTGAGGAGCAGCTGGTGAGCTTGAACTGCCAACCCTGCGATTCAAACCAATCTTACAGTCCATCCAGTGCATTAACCCACAGCGTCACACCAGAGCACCATTAGAAGGATATGAACCACTAAAGAATGATTTTCAGAAGTGCAAGTTCCCAAATCCACATTTCAACCTTGCTGGTACCATGCCTTAAGGTTTGACCTGTGTTTTCCTTGTCCATTTACCACTTTAATTCCTTATTATTTTAGTAATTTCACACTGCTTTCCATCAAGGCTGAGGACACCCAACTCTAGTTGGATTTTATCTCCTTTATGTTTTTGGTTCTTCCCTTTCATAGATTACTTAAGGCTAGGTAACTCCTGGCTGACCAGGTTGTCTCTATGATCCTTGTCATTTTCCTCCTCAATTTACATCCCCTCTCTCCCCTCACATGTTTTTTTATCTGTTACCATTATAGAATAATGTATGGACAGGCAACTAATATATCAATTTTTATAAACTGTAGTTTCTACTTCCTGTATACCATTCTCATCCATCCATCTTTTCTATTCCTTCCTGACTTCTGAGTTTTATCCCTGGGCAAATGCTGCGATTTTGATCTTGTGTCCTTGATTATCCTAAGGAGTGTGAACCTCATTGGTGTTATTGCTCAGCTTATAGTGTGCCTATTGTTGGACTGAAAGTTGAGCCCTGGATTTAGGCCGGAAGTGAATGTTAGGGCCATAGTTTCAGGGGTCATTTTTGTGATTTTGAATTTTATTCCATATTTATCTCCCATTCTATGCAGGTCCTCCTGTTGTAGCTCCTTTACGAATGATCAGCCGTGTGGCTGGGAACTGTCTAGTTCTTCTGGTCTCAGGGCTATGGAGGCTGGGATTCATGTGGCCCTTTAACCTTTGGACTAATTTTTTCCCATTTCCTTTACTCTTCTTTGCTTCAGATGTGAAAGACCAATAGCTGTAGCTGAGATGGCCACTAACAAATGATTCAGTCACTGCTCATCACTGTAGGGTATAGATTCTGTTATGCCAGTTGAACTTGGTGTCCCGTGACACTATAGTCTTGAGCTCACAGCTCCAATAGCTCATTCCCTCAGGGTGTTTGACAACCAACTTTGAAAAATGCTTTTGTTTTGTTTTTAACAATTAAACAAAAGGAAAATTTGTTGTATTCGTGTTCCTGTATTGAATTTATTAAAAGTACATCATTTTATCTTTTGACAGTGGTTTATTTTTAGTGAACTAGATAAATGGGGTGAAAGATTTTTATTTCTGTTAACATTATGAAGATTCCCATTTTTCTTTTGCCAAGGTGACTGATGTAATCCAGGATTTTGTTCTTTTCTAGAGAAGATGAGTAACTTTATAAGAAACCTTAAGGGAAGTGAAAAAAAAAACAAAACCTTCTTGTATAACAAGTACAACTCAGGTAACTGATATTTTTACATGAGGATTTTTGGCTCAATATAAGAAAGAGGATTTTACAGACCCAAATAGCAATCTGAAATCCTTCAAACTGATATGGACGAGTTTGAATATTAGAGATTCTGTATGGTTTCTTTTAAGAACTAGGCAAAATTGGATTTTGATATCTCATTTTTAAAATAATCTGTCCTGAGAGAATGCCAAATAACTACACCCAACGTGTATATAAATGTTTCTAGGTTTCCTATTCCCTGTTGCTAGGCTGCGTTTTATTTTGATATTAGTGATTAGATTGTTGTGGTTGCTGTATGCTGTTGAATTGATTCTGTCTCATGGAAACCCTATAGGACACAGTAGAACGTCCCTCAAGTGTTTTCCAGGCTGTAAACTCTACAGGAGCAAATCACCAAGTCTTTTCTACTGTGGACTGGCTGGTACACTCAGTTAGTAGCCAAACACTCAACCATTGATTGTTTATTGTTAGGTGCCATTGAGTCAGTACCAACTCATAGCGACCCTATGTACAACAGAATGAAACACTGCCTGGTCCTGGGCCAACCTCACAATTGTTGCCATGCCCATTGACGCTGCCACTTTGCCAATCCATCTGCTGGGGGTCTTCCTCTTTTTCTCTGACCCTCCACTTTACCAAACATGATATCCTTCTCCAGTGACTGGTCCCTCCTGACAATATGTCTGAAGTATGAGAATGAAGTTTGGCCATCCTGGCCTCCAAGGAGCATTCTGGCTGTACTTCTTCCAACACAGATCTGTTTGTTCTTTTGGCAGCCCATGGCACATTCAGTAACCATTGATTAGTGATAGAAAAATCTGGATTCAAGTTTTGATTTCGGAATTGAGTTTTATATTTTCTTGATAAATCTCTTAATCTTTGAAGATGTTTCTTTACAAGAGTTTATTATCTACCTCAACTTCTCCACAACATAACTATGAGGGGTGAAAATCAAGTCATGTATGCAAAAATATAAATTCACAACCATTCTATTAATCCATAATTGATATTCCAATTGGATCTTTTTGCTTATGAAATTTGATATAAAAAATGTATCTCCATCTTGGAAACTACTGTACAGCCAATAAAGTTTTCATGCTTCTTGCTTGAATATTCAAACATTGTTCTGCTTACCAGAAATATTCCTTTACCTTATGTGGGTCAAGAGCGTTCTCCCTTAGTTATCACTGTTTTGCCTCCTTGTCCTAAGGTGAGTGTTGATAGCAACGTCTCCAGGCATTGCTAGCATCACATGATAAATTGCCTAATGATGATATTACTAATCACAAAAGCAGTTAACATTCACTTTGTTCTGCCTGCATTTCTGGTGCTGTGCTGTGTACCTTTCTATACATTTTTTTATTTAATATCCCTACTTCTTACTTTGAGTCCTGGTGTGGAGTTGTGGGCTAATGCTCTGGACTGCAAGGTCTTTTGAACCACAAGGTTAGTGGTTCAAACTCACCAGCAGCATCTCAGAAACCCTATATAGGGTCACTATGAGTCAGAACCGACTCGAAGGTACTTCACAGCAACAATTCTTCACTTATCAACTATCTCGTGATCTGATATCTCAAATTTACAACAATAGTAAAAAAATAAATAAACATACTGTCTGACTCTTGTGTATTGGCAATGATAAATACCAAGTTGCAAGGCAAGAGTAAAGCTGGTTATGATGGTTAAGGTTATATGTCAATTTGCCTGGGCCATGATTCTTAGTGGTTTGCCAGATAGTATGCTGTAATTTGGAAGTTATCTAGTAATGTAATCATCCTCCATTTTCAAAGATGTAGTCATCTTCTATTTTCATATAATGTCAAGTTTTGTATAATGACTTTGTCTTTGGAATCGGACCATGTTGATAAGTGCAGAATGAGTGTACTCAAAAATCAAGCTATGAGGTTGCCATCAGGATTAACAGTTTTTACAGAGAAGAAACTAAAAACATTCAGACAAGTCCATTAATCCATTTATTTCTCTAGATAAAATTATGGTGAAGTTCACATACTTACCCAAACAACAATATATTAAAAAAAAAATCTCATTTTCTTATTTCTCCTTCCGGGCCCATCTACAACAATGCATACTTTTAGGTGCTTATTTCTCTAGTAATATTAAAACTTTAGACTCATTAAATTGGCAACAAGAGGTACAAATGCTTCAGACCTAGGTTACTATTTGATTTGGACTTTTTTTTTTTTTTGATTTGGACTTTACATATGGCATTTCTCTAATATGCATATAAGGAGCTCTGGTAGCATAGTGGTTACGAATTGGGCTGCTAATCTCAAGGTCAGCAGTTCGAAACTACCAGCTGTTCCATGGGAGAAAGATGAGTCTTTCTGCTCCCATAAAGATTTACAGCCTTGGAAACCCTATACTGGGTCGCTATGAGTCGGAACCGACTCCACGGCACATAACCACTTCTTATATGCATATAAACCATCCTTAACGATTCATGATTCCAGAATCCACAGTAATGAACGGATACAAGTTCTGTTTGTAGATCCTGACTACCTCAATGTCTATACTATATTAAATAATTATCGGTCATTCAATTGTTTTCACGCAGAAATCTTGTTACTGGTTGCTGTTATTTAATTAAATTCATGGAGGACCCATGTACAACCTGAGGGACTTATGTACCATGAAGTGTCTCTCCATCCTATGCCATCTTCACCATTGTTGGCATGAGTGAGCCCATTGTTACAGCCATTGTGTATTTTAAGTGCTTTCCAATTTGGGGACTCACTTTCCAACATGATATTCTGTTGTGATTCATAGAGTATTAACTGACTTTCAAAGATTCTCAGGTTTTTCTTTCTAGCCTGTCTTAGTAAGTAAGCTCTGTGAAACCTGTTCAACATGGGTGATCTGGCTGCTAGTTATAAAACTGGTGGCATAGCTTCCAACATCTTAACAACATTCAAGCCACCATAATAGGACAAACTGACAAGACAAATAGTAGCCACTGGTGGTGCCCTTTGTGATGCATAAATTAAGGAATTAAAAGTAGCAAACATTTCATTTTAATTCTCCAAGGTTTTGGATTCATGTATAGCTGAGTTTGGATACATGATTTATTTCTTATTAGCTCAATGACTTGAGAAATTTGCTTAATGACTTTAGTCCCAATTTTCTAAGTATAAAATGCAAATACTAATGAATAACAACAAAGTTGCTGAGAGTATATGCCTGGTATATTTAAGAATATGATTTTTCCTCAGTTTTTATTTGCTATTGACTCTAAGATGTACAGTTGCATTAAAATACCATTAGGCTATGAGGTATTGTGAAGAACTCCATTACAGTAAATATGCATATAAAATACAAAATACGATTCAAACAGAAATAAAAATGATGTTTTAACTAAGTTTTTTGGTGGGGTCTTGGTAAAGCATGTGTCAGTTACCTATCTGGAGGCAATCATCTGGTTTAATGGACTTGTTGTGTGCCATCAAGTTGGTTCCCACTCATAGCCACCATGTATAGGGTTTCCAAGGAGCAGCTGATACATTTGAACCGTCAACCTTATGGTTAGCAGACCAATGCTTATCCTACAGTGCCACACCAGAATGCCCAAATGAACTCAACACACTCTAATTTTCTCCTCTTTTCACAGAAGATGAATTGTTCTCTACCAGTGAAAGCATACAAAGAGGAAAGATAATAAGTAACATTTTGATTGTTTCTTTCTCCAGACCAGCTCCAATCACTATAGTACCCAATAGCCATATAGAGCTACAAAGAGGACTTCAGAAAGTTTGTGGAAAAATGTAATTGAAAGATAATGATAATTTTCAATGAACATATTAAACATGCAAAGCCTGGCTAATCCGATGTGTTGATGTGTAATAATATATGACGATAAGTTAAAAAGTATTGTTACTGTAATTCTATCCAGTTTATTCATGCACGATATATTCCCAACAAATTGTGTTTAAGTCAGTCTCTGACTTCAGTGCATGAATGCAGACAAATTCTCCCAGGAATGCACTTATCTTCTTTTCTTTAGGGTACCTTCACACAAAAGGTCCACTCAGAACAGTGGCTTCTAATTGGCTGAGCCAGCTAAATTCAAGACAGAGACGTCAGCTCAGAAGGTTGTGCAACTGTGTTTTGGGATTCCAACGAGGTAATTTTGATAGGTTTTCTCAAAGAACACAAGTTGATCATGAGAGCTTATTAGGAAGAAGTTTTAAGAAAATAGAAGATTGCATTGGTAAGAAAAAAGGCCTGGAAACTTGCACCTAGGAATCTTTTTCTATCATGACGATGCACTTGGCTCTTTCTTTGAGGGTAGCAAGGATTCTTCTAGGAGAAATTCCTTGGGAAATTTTACCTCATTCACCCTACAGCTCTGATCTTACCCCTTCAAACTTTTTGATCCTGAAACTCAGAGAATGTTGAAAAGGAACACAATTTGAGTTCCTTGAGGATGTCCAAACTACCATTTTGAAATGATGTAAATTAAAGCATGTAGAATTCTTCAGAGAAGAGTTTGATAGATGGAAACACTACCTTTAGAAGTATATAGATCTAGATGGAGGCTATATTGAGAACAAATAGCTTCAGATTTTGATATTTTTGTCTGATAAAGATTTCTATGATTTCATAGCAATACTTTTGATTTACCCTCATGTATGTTGTTGCTGTTAAGTTCTGATTCATAGGGACTCTGTATAAGGTTTCTGAGGAGCAGCTAGTGGTGTTGAACTGCTGACCTTGCGGTTAGTAGTCCAGTGCTTGTGCCACACCAGGATTCCATCAGATTTAAATACTTAGTATGAAAATATAAAATATCACAATTATTTTTTATGTTGGGCATTTATCCAAATGAACATATTTTGCATTTATTAGGTTAAATAAAAAATATTTTTAAATTTTAATTTTTTTCTACATTTATAAATGTGGCTGTTACTTGATTTTAAATTATACATGGCTCAGAGTATATTTCTATTAGACAACTCTACTTTCCCAATAACTACTTGTCCTGGTGAGGCACTGTAGGACAAGCACTGGACTGCAAGATCACTTTTGAACCACAAGGTCAGCAGTTCAAACCCACCAGTTGCTCCTTGGAAACCCTATACAGGGTCACTATGAGTTGAAACAAACTTAACGGCACATATCAAGAACAACAACTAGTTAGAATACTAACCAAAGGTAACTAATTACTAGTTACCTTCGGTTAGTATTCCAGAGTGTATTCTACAGCACTGTAGAATACACTCTGTAGAATACACTCTGGAATACTAACCAAAGGTCGACAGTTCAATTCCATTCTTTGGAAACCCAATACAGTAGCACTGTGGGTTAATGCACTTGACTGTTCGGTTTGAATAGCAAGGTCGGTGGTTTAAGCTCACCAGCTGCTCCTCAAAAATCTTATATAGGGTCGCTATGGGTCGGAACTGACTCAAGAGCACTTCACAACAACTTCACAGCATGTGTTGGAAACAAGTTGACAGCATTTGACAAGTCACATATAGCTATTTCAACTTTCATTTTAATATACATGAAATGTAATTAAAAATTCAATTCCTAAGTCCCACGAACCAAAATTTTCAAGTGCTTAGTAGCCACATATAACTAGTGGATAGGCTACCATATTGAATAGTGAGCATATGCATTTTGTTGGACCAAGCTGCACAATGCTTGATATAATTCCATTCAATAATTGAAACAATTAAAAAAAAAAAAAAAAACAAGGAGATCTGACACATGGTTGGGCTAATTGAGCAAATAGGTCTTACAGCCCACAAAGGAAAGCATTTATTTTTAAATTTATTATGCAAGGACTAAAGAATGTGAAATTTGCAAGTTGCATTGTTTATTCTAAAACACTTGGGCCACATCAACAGACGGTTTAGGTTGTTTTTCCCATGAGATTTTAAATGTTGCCATCAAATGTATAACACACTACTGTGTACTGTCATAAGTCAGCTAAAACATGTGTAAACATATGTCATGTCAGTCATTAAGAAGACGGGTATAATTACACTTTTAAATGTGGCAAAGCATTTTGAAAGTAGTGTATAATTTTCCATAGCAGGAACCTTTGTGAACATATTCTTTTTTGAGTGTTTATACAGCCTGACATCTTCAGGTTTGTTCAAATCAAGAGTCCCACTGTGAACAAACCAGCTGCAGACAAAAGAAGCAATTTGTTCTTTAGGTGCCATTTCATTGAGAGAACAATAAAGAATAGGCAGGGAGGCAAAGACAGATGGAAAATGACGTCAGACAAGTGCAGTACCATTAGAGTCAACAACTAAGAACTTTGCAAGTTCTGGCCATATTAAAGGAACATGTTTATAATAGGTGTTGTTGTTAAGTGCTGTTAAATTGGTTGCAACTCATATTGACCCTGTAAAGGGTTTTCCAGGAATAGCTGGTGGGTTTGAACCATTGACCTTGTAGTTAACATCCCAGTACCATGCAAGGACTCCATAATAGATGTTGTTGTTGTTAAGTTCCGTCGAGTTGGGTCTGACTAATAGTAACCTTCTACAGGGTTTCCTAGAAGCAACTGGTGGGTTTGAATCACCAACCTGTGGCTTGCAATCCGGTGCTTATCCCATAGTGCCAGACCAGGTGTCCATAATAGACGCTTGTTGTTGTTAAGTACCATCGAGTTGGTTCCAACTTACAGTGACCCTACGTAGAGTTTCCGAGGAGCAGTTGGTGAGCTTGAACCATGACCTTGTGGTTCAAAATGACCCGGCAGTACGGCACATTAACCCGTAGCAACAAACCAGGACTCCATAACAGATTCTAGGTGTCCTATAAAAAGCTAATCTCTGCACTTTTGTTTCTATAGTATACAATATTTATCATTAAATGGCTCATGATTTAGAATCCATGTTTTAAAATTTCTGCATTTCCTTTCTGTTTCCCTCTACATGAATGTCTACCCTCTGAGAGAGCATCTCCCTTAACTCTTGTTTCCTTGGTATTCCTAGCACTACAGCAGTGTTGGATGCTGTGTTGCACAGTAGCAAACAGCTCTGTCCATACTGGCATAAAATAGACGTTCAATGAATATATTTTAATAACCACATTAATACAAAGAGTCTGCAGTTATTTCTCCCCCACTGTTATTATTAGTAAGTGCTAAAGAGTCCTTTTTGACTCATAACAACTCTGTATAAGGTTTCTGAAGAATGAATGGTGAGTTTGGACTGCTAACCTTGAGGTTAGAAGTCTGGTGTTTATCCTATAGTACCACACCAGAAGCCTGTCTCCCCCAGTAGATGATCAAATTAAGAAAAAAGGGTTTCTTCCTTCCTTCCTGTCTCCTTTCCTTCCTCCCTTCCTTTCTGTTTTTTACAGATCTCATGAAACCTAACTGAGTAACATGTGTAATTTGGTGCTCAATAAATAAGTACAGAATTGCATTGTTTTGCTTTTAATTACAGTCAAGTCAGATCCAAATCATAACAACTCTGTATAGGGTTTCCGAGGAGCAACTGGTGGGTTTGAACTGCTGACCTTGTGGTTCCCATTCCAATGCTGACCCTACATCGTCACATCAGGAGACTGACTCAGGTAGGGGGAATGGGATAAATTATATTGAATTCCCAAAATAGGAATAAGACTGAATTTATATCAAGGAGCTCTGGTAGCGTAGTGGTTACGAATTACGCTGTGAACTACAAGGTCAGCAGTTCGAAACTACCAGCTGTTCCATGGGAGAAAGATGTGGCTTTCTACTTCCATGAAGATTTACAACCTTGGAAACCCTGTACAGGGTCACTATGAGTTGGAACTGACTCCACAACATATAATAACAACAACAACATTTCTGGTGTCATTGAAAATACCATGGTTTGTGTCAGGCTCACCTTAGTCCTCAAACTGACATCTTTGTTCTTCAACACTTTAAAAGGTCTTGTGCAGCAGATTTGCCTAATGCAATATGTCATTTGATTTCTTGACTGCTGCTTCCGGTGAGTGTTGATAGTTGATCCAAGAAGAATGAAGTCCTTGACAACTTCAATATTTTCTTCATTAATAAGAATGTTGTTTATTGGTCCAGTGGTGAGGATTTTTGTTTTCTTAACATTGAGATGCAATCCATAAGGAAGGCTGTGCTCTTTGATCTTCATCAGTAAATGTTTTAGGTCCTCTTCACTTTCAGCAAGCAAGGTTGTATCATCTGCATATCACAGGTTGTTAATGAGTCTTCCTCCAATCCTGATGCCACGTTTTTCTTCAT
>NW_006408532.1:26961947-26980765 GCF_000296735.1 Chrysochloris asiatica | reverse complement strand
TGGCAACAGTAGTGAGTTTGGCCCAGGATCGGGCAGTGTTTAGTTCTGCTGTGCATAAGGTCTCTATGAGTCGGTACTGACTTGATGGCACCTATCAACAACAACATTTCTGTGTCATAGTGGTTAAAGTATTCAGTTGCAAAGACACTAGCCACTAGGTGGGAGAAAGAGGTGACAGACTCAGACTGTTATGGAAACATTAAATCAGATTACCATCTTGGAAACTCTCTGGGTTCATTTCATTCTATTATACATGTCACCATAAGTTCAAATTGATTTGATGGCAGAGGGTTTGGTTTTTGACTTGGTTTCTTTAATTTTTCCACTTCCAATCTTCAGTTTATTTATTTATTATTATTTTTAATGTTATATTGTTAATTATGTGATAGATTTGCTCCCTCTTTTGAGCTATTGCATGCATATGTGTAGGTCAAATTGTATCAGATTACTCTTTTTTTCCTCTTCTTTCTTCTTCTAGTTGAGCTCTGATCATCTAGTCATTGAAACCAGGTCAAGTGGGTATTATCTGCAAGTGTGGGTGTTCTTATGCATATGCCCTCTCTAATTATCAGGGGGATGCTTCTGTCTCCATTCTAGTCCTCTGTGGCTATGTCACTGACTCTGGGCTCAAGAGTCCCCAGGTCTTGCCACACTGCTGGCCAACCAGGTCTCCACCCAGGTTCATAAGAATCTATTGAACGTTGTAGGGCTTAGCTCATAGTTTCCTTGCTGTTTTTCCCTCACTTCCCCTTATCGGTAATGAATGTGGTCACCAATCAGAGTGTGTATTCCCATTAAGTTTTAGTATTAGAAGGGGTTTTGCTCTGAGGGGACCTGGCCACTTGCCTTGATGTCTCCAGGGTGAGCAACTTTCTTGTTCTAGTAGTAATCAGTCTGACTGCCTATATTGTTTTGTATTTTTCCTGTTGGTTTTTCTTTCAAGAAGAATCTTCTGTTCTTCTAGCTGCTCCAGGCTGGTCTGCTTGTCATTCAAGTGGAAATTTCCCACCTCAGAAGATTCTGGATGTGTTTCAGGTTTCCACCTATGGTCTTATGTAATGTAGAGGCTCCACAGGAAGCTTCCTTCACTGGGCATGCTGTAGCCCCATTTTAGGTATTACAATCAGTTATAGGCAGAAGTGACTTGGTTTCTTTTTCTAATGACCATTGCTATGAGAAATGGAAAAACAGTTACTAATTATCATGCAGGTTCTTACAAGCCACTCCAATAAATCATTACAAAGTTTTCTGCATTTCCTTAATTCCCTTGATTGAAATACCAGCTCATGATGACCTCTTATATACAGATTAATATATTCTGTCTCTTTGTCTTTTTGTATTATGGTGGATTCCATGTTGTTGTGATGCTGGGAGGTATGCCACTAGTATTTTAAAGATCAGCACTGTTACCATAGGTTTCAGCTGAGCTTCAGACTAACGCATACTAGGAAGATGGAGAGGTGTACTACTTCTGAATGTTTAGCCACAGAAAACCTTAAAATAAGCAGTGGAACACTGTCAGATAGCACCAAATTATTGAGTATTGAAATATAATGAATAGCACCAGAATCTTATCAGATATATGGCTGGAAGATGAGCCCTTCAGTTGGACTCATCTTACAACTTGGGAAGAGCTGCCTCCTCAAAGTAGAGTTGACTATGATAATGGGAAAGGAGTAAAGCTTTTACAAACTTCATTTGCTAATGGGGCACAACTCAAAATGAAAAGAAACAGCTTCAAACATCCATTAACAATTAGAAGATGAAATGTATGAAATATGAATCTAGGAAAATTGAAATTTGTCAAAAATGAAATGGAATGCATAAAGATCAATATCCTAGGAATTAGTCCACTGAAATGGACTGGAATTGGCAATTTAATCTGACAATCACATAGTTTACTATGACAGGAAATGATGCTGGAGATTGCATGATAGAATTTTTTAAGACCAATGACTTATTAATTGCAAATACCGTTTTTATACAGCATAAAAGACAGGTATACATGTGGATCTCACTAGATGGAATATACAGAATTCAAATTGACTACATTTGTGGAAAGAGACGTTGAAAACGCTTCATATCATCAGTCAAAACAAGACCAGAAGCAGACTGTTGAACAGTCCATCAATTGTTCATATATAAGTACAGGCTGAAGTTGAAGAAAATTAAAACGAGTCCATGAGAGCCAAAATTTGACCTTGATCATATCCCACATGAATTTAGAGATCATCTCTAGAACTGATTTGATGCATTAGACCTAATGTCCGAAGACCAAAAGAGTTGTGGGTTGACATCAAGAATACTATACATGAAGAAAACAAAAAGTCATTACAAAAACAAGAATGAAGGAAAAGATCAAAATGGATGTCAGAAGAAACTCTGAAACTTGTTCTCCAGCGTAGAGATTCTAAGGAAAGGGGAAGAAATGAGGAGGTAAAATTGCTGGACAGAAAATTTCAATGGATAGCTCGAGAAGATACAGTCAAATACTATAAAGAAATGTGTTGCTGTTATGTTGTTGTTATGTGTCAAGTCGATTCCAACCCATAGCGACCCTGAACAGGGTTTTCAAGGCTGTAAATCTTTATGGGAGTAGAAAGCCTCATCTTTCTCGTGTGGAACTGCTGGTAGTTTTGAACTGCTGACCTTGAAATTAGCAGCCCGATTCATAACCACTGCGTTACCAGAGCTCCTAAAGAAATGTGTAAAGCCCTGGAGTTAGAAAACCAAAAGGGAAGAACATGCTCAGCATTTCTGAAGCTGAAAGAACTGAAGAAAACAATCCAAGCCTTCTCTTGAAATACAGTAGGAGTCTATGGGGAAAGTATTGAATGATGCAGAAAGCATTAGAAGAAGATGGAAGGTATCACTGTACCAAAAACAAATGGTCTATGTTCATCAATTTCAAGAAGTAGCAGATGATCAAAAGTCAATGATACTGATGGAAGAAGTCCAAGGTGCACTGAAGGTATTGGCAAAGAACAAGGCTCCAGGAATTGATAGAATACAAATTTAAATCTTTCAGCTCTGGGAGTACTCACTCATCTATGCCAAGAAATTTGGAAGAGTGCTACCTTCCAACTAATTGGAAGAGATCCATATTTGTGCCCATTCCAAATAGAATGTGACCCAACACAATGTGGAAATCATTGGGTTACATCATTAATATCACATGCAAGTAAAATTTCACTTAGGATAATTTTTAAATGTCTGCAATACTTCATTGACATGGAAATGCCAGAGATTCAAGTTGGATTCAGATGAGGATGTGTAATAATGATGTCATTGCTAACATCAGATGGATCTTGACTGAAAGCAGAGAATACCAGAAAGATATTATGTGTAACATTCCAGAACACTTATTTGTGCTCATGAGGAACCTGTACATAGACCATGAGACAGTTTAAATAGAACAAGGAGATACTGAATGGTTTAAAGTCAGCAAAGATGTGTGCCCTGGTTTTATCCTTTCACCATACTTATTCAATCTATATGCTGTGCAAATAATCCAAGAAGCTATATTATATTAAGAAAAGTGTGGCATCAGGATTGGAGGAAGACGCATTAGCAACCTCAGATATGCAAATGATACAACCTTTCTTGCTTTGAGCGAAGCAAGATCAAAGACTGATGAAGATCAAAGACCACAACCATCAGTATGGATTGTGCCTCAATATAAAGAAAACAAAAATCCTCACAAATGGACCAATAAATAACATCATGATAAATGGAGAAAAGACCGAGTTGTCAAAGACTTAATTTTGCTTGGATTCACAATCAACACTCATAGAATCAGCAGTAAATCAAACTATGTATCTCATTAGGCAAATCTGCTGCAAAAGACCTCTTTAAAGTATTAAAGAATAAGACTGTCAGTTTGTGCCAGAGATGGAGTCAGAGACGATGACGAGGATAGATGGAGCAGCTGGGGACTTTAGACCCAGAGAGGGAGAGGGCTGGTTGCTGATGACCCAGGGGGTGGGGATGGGGTGGGGGGAGGTGGGCTGGCAGGCTTGCATGGTATACCCTTGGGTTGGTTGATGATTTATGGAGGGGATTGTAACCATGGCAATGAAACAATAAATGATAGGATGAATGTAAAACTAATTTTCTCCCATGTAGACTATCACATAATTCACAATAAAACATTGAAAAAAAAAAACCCTGTCAGTTTTAGGATTAGGGTGTGTCTGACCTGAACTCTGGTGTTTTCAATGGCTTATATGCATGTGAAATTAGCAAAATGAATAAGAAACATCACAGAGGAACTAATGTATTTGAATTATGGTGTTGGCCAATAAATTGAAAGTACTGTGGACTGCCAGAAAAACAAACATCTTCGAATAAGTTTAGCCAGAAGAAAATCTCTAACAAGATGTGTTGACATAGTGGCAGCCACATATGGACTCATACATAACAACAATTGTGAGATGATGCAGGATTGGGCAGTGTTTCATTCCATTGTGCATATAGTTGCTATGAGTCCAAACTGATTCAAGGGCCCCTGACAGTAACAACCATAACAGTTGATAAGGGAGTTTGTAAAAGAGACTTTAGAATTGTGTTGCAAGTATGAAGTTTCTTTGGATTCCTCCCCAAAAGGATTTTGAAGAGTGGCTTCATTTTTATCTCATGGGACATGATATCAACACTCTAGACCCTTTCAATATTTCTGATCCTTGTTTTCCTAATTCCATTCCCTCAGGAGAACTCTCAGCAAACTCATATATGTTAGAGACGAGACACAGATGACTGCTAAACTTGAATGTCTTACCTTTCTATATCTATATCTTTTAGAGAGTAGTATGCACACTTTGAAACTACCAGCTGTTCTGGGAGATATATGAGGCTTTCTGCTCCTGTAAAGATTTATAGCCTTGGAAACCCTGTATAGGGTTGCTATGAGTCGGAACTGACTCCACGGCACATAACCACCACTGCCACCATGTTCACTTTATTTCATAGAAATATAAGAGAAATAAAATGAGTTTTACAGTTTGAGGGTAATTAAATATATTTCTTGTTGAGATTATCTTCAATATCTAACAACGTAAGTTCTCTTTAGCAAGAAAAACACTTAAAAAGAGTTTAACTTTTGCAATGTAATTCTCTGATTAGGTTGCTACTGTTGTTCAGTGCCATTGAGTTGGTTCCAACCCTTAGTGACCCTGTATAAGGCTTCCGAGCAGTGGCTCGTAAGTTTGATCTGCCAAATTTGTAGTTCAAACTGAGTTTGTAGTTCATCACATTAACCCACAACGCCACACCAGGACTTCGAGGTTGGCATTATTCAAAACAATATCTTTGATATCCCACGTGAATAAAGTTTTACTAGAGTTAGTACAGACACACCTGCAAGCATACATTGACAGAGAATTTCCAGAGGTTCGAGCAGGATTCAGAAAAGGATGTGGAATGAGAGGCTGATGTCTGATGGTTCTTGGCTGAAAGCACAGAATATCAGAAAGAGTTTACCTGTGCTTTATTGACTACACAAAGGCTTTTGATTGTGTAGATCATGACAAGCTACGGACAACATTGCAAAGTATGAGTATTCCTGAAGACTTAATTGTGCTCAGGAGGAATCTGTACCAGGACCAAGAGGCAGTTGTTCAAACAGAACATAGGAACACTGAACGGTTTAAAATTAAGAAAGGTGTGCAACAGAGTTGTATTCTTTCATCTTACTTATTCAACCTGTACCAAGAAGCTGGATTATATGAAGAAAAACGTGGCATCAGGATTGTAGGGAAGATTCATTAACAACCTGTAGTATGCAGATGCTACAACCTTGCTTGCTGAAAGTGAAGAGGACTTAACATATTTACTAATGAAATCAAAGAGTACAGCCTTCAGAATGGATTGCATCTCAATGTAAAGAACACAAAAATCTTCACTACTGGACCAATAAGCAACATTCTTATCAACAGACAAAAGATTGAACGTATCAAGGACTTCATTCTTCTTGGATCAACTATCAACACTCATGAAAGCAAGCTGTCAATAAATCAAATGACATATTGCATTAGGCAAATCTGCTGCACAAGACCTTTTTAAAGTGTTGAAGAGCAAAGATGTCAGCTTGAGGACTAAGGTGCGCCTGACCCAAGCTATGCTATTTTAAATAACCTCATATACATGTGAAAGCTGGTCAGCGAATAAGGAAGACCATAGAAGAATTGATGCTTTTGAGTTATGGTGTTGAAGGAGAATATTAAAAGCGCCATGGACTGCAAAAAGAACAAACAGATTTGTGTTGGAAGAAGTGCAGCCAGAGTGCTCCTTGGAGGCCAGATTGGCCAAACTTTTTCTCTCATACTTCAGACACATTGCCAGGAAGGACCAGTCACTGGAGAAGGATATCATGTTTGGTAAGATAAAGGGTCAGAGAAAAAGAGGAAAACCCCCCGCAAGATGGATTGGCAAAGTGGCAGCATCAATGGGCTCAAGTGTGGCAACAATTATTAGGTTGGCCCAGGATAGGGTGGTGTTTTGTTCTGTTGTACATAGGGTCACTATGAGTTGGTACCAACTTGATGGCACTTAACAACAACAACAAGGCAATAATGGTAATTACAGAAAGTTGAAAAAAGCAAGAGTTCTTTTCCCAGCTAGATGAGTGGGAGAAATTGTTAACCTCTGACGGAGAGATTTTTTTCAATGTACATGAAAATCTTTCCTACTGGGTCACCATTACTCAAAAAAAGACCTGCTGAAAATAAGAAATTCACAGCTAACCTGCTGACATGAAGAGAAAGAGAACTTCAAAGAAAACCTTGAAGAAATTATGTTTTTTAGTTAAGAGTTGAAGCTTGACCCAGTAATAGTCTGTGAAAGGGTGTTTGGTGTCTCTGTGGTAAGTCAGGTTGTCCAGCAGATGAGATTTGAGACACAAATACAACCAGGCTGGGGGCTTCTTTAATAGTGATATTGATTGACTATAAACAATGACATGAACAAGGAACCAGGATAACAGAGAAAAATGTATTTGGGGAAGAAGGTTATTATCTTCCTTTGGGATGACTAATACCACAGCCATAGCAATTCATTTTACAGCAAATATTTGTTGAGATCCCACAATGCACCACGCACTGGATAAAAGACACATTTCTAACCCTCAAGGCATTTACAGGCTAGTATATGTGTTTTAGGGAGGTCGGTGGAAGAAGGGAAGAATCCGTGACCACTTTATACATAACTAGTAATTGCTTTGAACAAAGAATTATGCTACACAGAATGACTTTCATTTTATTTCTGTCACAAAACATCTGGGTAACTTAGATAAATCAGTACATTTTTTTAGGCCTTCATTTTCTTTTTCCTGGGCCATATATGGAACAGAGTGAGGTCAGAGAGCAGAGGGGGAAAGACAATAAACAAAGGTTGCTTCTAAATCTGCTTCCAATTCTAAATTTTAAATTTATGCAAAAATTGATATGCAAGTCAACATCAGAATGTGATCAGTAATAACCCCTTTGAACAGAATACCAGTTGCGGTTGAATCACATCTAACTCAAGGAGACTCCATGGCTAACTATGCTCCACAGGGTTTTCAATGGCCGATTTTTCAGCAGATTGCCAGGTCTTTCTTCTGAAGTGCCTCTGTATGGACTTAAATTGCTAACTTTTCTGTTAATAGGTGAGTGTGTTTTTCATATCATCCAGTTTTTTAGATTGAGTAAGTATGATCAAAGATACAACCCTGACACACATTTTTCCTTATTTTAAACCCTGCAGTATCTCCTTGTTCTGCTTGAATGACTGTCTTTTGGTCTACGCACAGGGTTTACAGGAGCACAATTAAATGTTCTGGAATTCCCATTCTTCAAAATGTTATCAATAATTTGTCATGATCATCTCAGTCAAATGTCTTCGTATAGTCAATATAACACAGATAATCATCTTTCTGGTATTTTCTGCTTTTAGCCAATCTCTAATTATACTAGGAGCTTTGGTGACTGAGGTTAACATAAGAAAATAATAATAAAGAAATAAAATGGTGCTAAATCATCCCCCCCCCCACACACACACACAGCACTCTCTATTCAGTTGGGTTTGAAAATTCATTGAAATGGCCACACACTCAGACACTATAGTCAGAATTATGAGGTTTATTAAGGAAGATGCTAGGTTACAATTCAGGATCTGGAATTGTAAATGCAACATTTTCCAGTCAGGACGACCTCTCCTCAGCCATGTCCCGCTGCCAGGTCCAGCTGCCTAGGCAACATTGCAGAGATCTTTAGGGCTACTGATACATGTCCAAAGAATTCTCCATTGCATTATAAGCCTCACTATGAAGACACTTAGCTCTAGCTCCGTAGGTCATCAAACTTAGCCCCCCAATTAAATGCCTGAAGGCACCCCACTCTGCAATGGAACCTCTTTTCCAAAAGCACTCAGTGTTCCTTGTTCCATAAACTAGGAAGTCTACGACACTGCATTGTGAACTGACTGTGTTCTGCTTTTGGCACTCCTCTCGTGGCACAGCTCTGTCTTCTGGATCAAGGAGTTTCAATGCACAGTGATCTCAAAGTCCAAAGGATGCAATCCACTTCTAGCTCTTCTTCCTCCTCCTGCTTCTAAGATGGCTCATTTTATACCCACCTTAGTGTACCATGTTTCTACAATCACATTGAGCCTCATTAACAATCATTCACAGGTGAATTGTATCATTCTATCAGCACCTTCTCCCACCTTCTCTTGCTCCGACCCATCCAGAAAAAAAAATGTTGTTTGGTGGAAGTTATAAAAACTATGGGTAGAATAACCATATGAATTCATTCACTGTATGGCAGTTAAATATTAGGTTGTCAACCAAAATGTCAGCAATTCAAGCTCATCGGGTGTTCTGTGGGAGAAAGATGAAGCAGTCGGCTTCCATGAAGATGTACAGTCTCAGAAATCCTATGGAGCAGTTATTCTCTGTCCTAGAGGTCACTAGGGGTCAGTGAATGGATACTTCTAACAATTCTTCAGACCCCAGTTTTATTTCTGAAACATGATTTCCCATCTTTATCTAGGTTGGGTTTTCTCCAATGTAACTTCCAAATCTCCTCCTAACACAGCACACTTGTCATTCTTTTGTCCTTGCCTATTTGCTAGTCTGGATCTACCAGGAAGAGAAGCAACAAATCACTCCAATTAGTCCCTGTTGCATTTGTAGTGCTTCACACAGTATGTGGATCAATAGGAAAGACTGTCACTGAGTTCAATTATTGTCCCTAACACCTGCTAACTGTATGATTTCAGGCAACTTCTATAAGCTCTTTTTCATCTTACGTTTTCATCTGTAAATAAGTGGAAAATAATAGTATGTTAATTATAGGATAATTAAGTAAAATTGAGACAGCTTATATAATGTACTTATAATAACTGGCCTATAATAATAAATTATAGCTATTATTATTATGATAAGTATTATAATATTCAAATTTGATCAATGTAATAGTAATTATTAGAATAATTATTAGGTATTCAATGCATAAGTAAGAAATTCCCCAATGAATGAAACACAAAAGAGAAATAGTGCATACATTTTCTTATTTGTTTATGAGCAAGGTAGTTTTTCATCCATTTCTTTAAAAAGAGAACTGAACTGAAGAAGATAATAACATATATAAGATTCAGCATTCAGGATATTATTTTTCACAGTTTCAATGTCACAAATGAACACAAATATGTGGCTGTGACTGCTATTAGTTATTTTTAACCTTTTTATAACCATATAATTAGGTTAACAATAAAGCAGAGTGTTTTAGCCTAAACCATGGCCCCTAAAGATGTCCATGTCCTAATTCCCAGAACCTGTGAACATGTTGTCTTACATAGTAAAAGAGACTTGACAGATGTGATTGAATTAGGGGTCTGGGAATGAGATGATTCTGGATGGATGAGCCATGTGGGTCCAATATAAATACAAAGGTTCTTATAAGAAGAAGGCAGGAACATCAGAATCAAAGACAGAAGATGATGTTATAATGGAAGCAGAGGTAGAAAAAGACTTTGCACTGAATGGCCAGGAGCCACAGATAAAGACTGACCTCTAGAAGCTAAAAGGCAAGGAACAGCCTCTCTCTTGGAACCTCCAGAAAGAATCAGTCCTGTCAAGTCTTAGCTTTAGTCCTGATTCATTTTCGATTTCTCATCTCCAAATAAAGTTGTACTGCATTAAGCCACTAAGTTTGTGGTATTTTGTTACAGCCCCAGTAGAACACTAACACAGGTTTAAGACAGATGAAATGTTGACTATAAATTGGGTTAACACAATAGTTTTGGTGTGGAGATGTTGACAAGCATAATTTATGCTAGAGGTAAATTCTCTTCATAGAGAAGACTGAAGATACTCTGAGATATAGTTCAATATTTTGACTGGCTTTTAAAGAGAGTGGAAAATGCTATTTCTGATTTCTAACTCCCATACACATTTATACATATTTAGATATGTAACCATGCTGTTTTAAATATTGTTGGTGTGGCATTGTGGGATAAAACACTGGATCACAATATCAGTTTAAACCACAAGGTCAGTGGTTCAAAGTCACCAGTCATTCCTTAGAAATCCTATTTCTAGGGTTTGCTATGGGTCAAAATTGACTTGACTACTAAACAACAACCACAGCATAGTACGTTTGAATATATGAGACGCTAGCCTTAACTCCACTTTCTAGGTGTTTTCTTTTTTAATTTGTAATAATTGCATATTTATATGTGTGGCGCTGTGGGTTAATGTGCCAGACTGCAAAGCCATTTGAATTGCAAGGTCAGCGGTTCAAGCTCACCAGCTGCTCCTTGGAAACCCTATACAGACAGGGTCGCTTTAGGTCAGAAGCAACTCAATGGCACTTAATAACAACAGCATATTTTCCTCTAGTGAACTTGAAAATATTTTTTATCAACTTTAAAGGTAACATTTTGATTTTATTTGGGTTTTAGTTGACATTAGAGGATTTTTAAGAAACATTAGACTCTTTAATTTTACTGAGTATTCCTAGTCATGGATAATGTATGTTTGAACAGTTAACCAACTCTCCTCATATGTGCCTCAAGAGTTTTAACTTTTCTTCAAAATCATTCTGGCTACTTAATCTTTGTATTTTGTTTTGTTGTTGTTGCTCTGAAGGATGGAAGTTTTTCTTCCATTTTCATATTGCTTTTTCTCTACAGTCATTTTGCTATCATTTTGTTGGCAAAGGAGCTCTTTTTGTTCTCTTCTTTGATCTTCTCTTTCTTGTGAAGTCCATGTTTTCTTTTATTTCATGTGTTTTCATTGTTTCCTATTAACCTCAGTGATGAGACAGTACTTTCCAACCCAAAGTTATGAGGATGTCCAAATATAAAACACGTGACAGTGGGTACATTTGATATTCAGCAGTTTATTAGTTATGACTCTCTCTCTCTGTATATGTATATATATATATACACACACATAGTCAAGGAGTCCTGGTAACATCATGGGCTGCTATCCATAAGGTCAGCATTTCATGTCCACCAGGCACTCTGAGGGAGAAAGATGAGGCTTTCTCTTCCTGTAAAGGTTTACAGGAGTCCTGGTGTGGCACTGCAGGGTAATGCACTGGACTGCAATGTCAGTTTGAACCACAAGTTAGGCAGTTCAAACCCACCAGCTGCTCCTTGGAAACCCTATACAGGGTTGCTTTGAGTTGGAACCAACTTGATGGCACTTAGCAACAACAAAAACAATGAAGACTTACAACCTCAGAAACTTATACAGATTTGTTATGAGTTGGAACTAACTCAACAGCACACCACCACCACCATTATATACATACTCATCATCTGGGGAGGAGATCACCACATGTCACACAGAACCACATAGGTGTAACTTTGGGAATAAATGAACAACCCCTTCATTCTGTGGGAGGCTGACTTTGTAGTATCAAGTTGTTGATTCACCTGCTGGTACCTACAGACAGACGTGATTTGTTTGTTTGAATAATAACATGGACTGGCAAGGAACTAAAGATAAGAAGGAATGTACCTGGCCCTCTTGATAAGGAACATTATTTAGATTGGAATCCTTGTAGGTAGAGCTTGTGGTTAGGCCATTTTAGTGTCTCTGATTTCATTAGATGTCAAGACAGCTCATAAAATTGGGTCTAATTGGCTTACTACCGTATCACAAGAAATGCATTTATTGTCCACAATTTTATTTTGTCTCCTGGGATAAATCTGCTGCTAGATTAGATTTTTTATCCTTTTGTATGCTATATTCCATTTCTAAAGAAATTTCTTCTTAATGCTTCTCTTCATTAAAAATGTGTAAGTTTTAAATTTCTGATTGTGCAATTCTGAATATTACATTTGCCATCCAGTGGTAACTGGTTTCTTCTTGAATCCCACCTGAAATCATGTCCTATTGCTACCCCTCTTTTAGAACAAATCTTAAGAAATGGTGTGACTCTTCCTCATCCCCACCAGACATAAGATCTTAAGCAGTTTGGGAAGGTAGAGTTGGAACAGAATAGCAGATCCTCCCAAGCAGACAACTTGGTAACAGGCATAAAAACCTTTGTACTGTGATATTAGATTGGGGAAGACATATGGAACTTTGTTCTCGTAGCTCCAACTACTGAGGCATCATATGTATGCTCCATTAGTGGGATTATGTTACAATTCCAAGCACTTACTGAAGACTCTCCCCTAGGAGAAGAGAACCTTGGCTACCGGCTTTCTACCACATATCCTCACATTCCAAAGAAGCAGTGTTTTCAACTTTTATTAAAGGTTTATTTGTTCACCTGCTATAGCTCACAAAGGTACAACATCTGTGTTATTGCATATACGAAAGTGAGTGAAGTATATCAAACTGTATTGAGATGTAGATGTTGTGTGATTGGTTAGATGCATTCACTGGTAAGGTGACTTTCATATAAACTAGCATCCAAATCTAATTTAATTTCTTGTCATAGCAAAATTATCAATCACTCTATGTCACCAATCTAGAGTGTTCTACACAGATAATTAAAGTTATTAAAGCCATGTTGGTGAAGGCTGGGGTTATACTATATTCATGCTAGCTTTCTAGACTTTGAGACTGCTATATAATGATATCAATTTACGCCATTGTGTAGATAAAAAGAATCTCAAGAGAAAATTTTATCATTTAAGGTAATAATCATCATGTATGCAGAGACAACCATGATATAAATATGACTTAGTCCTTCTGAGAAGTTCCTATTCATAAAATAGACCCCTTTTCTCATATAGTTGTAAGGAAAATATCTGAAATATGATCTAAGATTTCAGAGATTCAATAGACATGGAGAAAACAAGGAAAGAGGAAATGAGAAAAGGTTTGGACTATGCAATTTTTGGATGGCAGTACTTAAACTAAGTTTTCCGGCTCACAGACCCACGGAATCCATTATTTTTTGATAACACATCATCTCAGACTTGCACAAAGAGCAAAAATAGGCCTGGTGGAGAGAAAGTAAAGGCCATGGAGGGGAAAAGCCTCCAGAATTCAGCTTCCTGAATAGGATCACCGCTAACAAGTTTGCAAATCCCACAGTTGGAGGAAGTAAAAGCATTTTTGAAGGAAACTTTTCTTCCATCTCTATGGAAATGACACAGCACTTAGAACCCATGGAATGGAGTAAGCACGTGCACCAAATTCTGCAAAGAAGTTGTAGAGAGAACAGGCAAGCCCTGGACATTCAGAAGAAAGCAAGTTTATATATTTCCCTTGTTAAATCCCATTGAGTCAGTTCCACCTTATAGTGGCCCTATATAGGGTTTCTGAGTAGTGGCTGGTGATCTTGAACCATTGACCTTCGGTTCAAACCAATTTTTCAGTCCAGTGCATTAACCTGCAGTGCCATACCAAGACTCCAAGTTTATACATAGTTATTTTAAATTCAGAGAGGCAGCGAACTAATGCTTAAGTCATGTACAATATAGAGATATGTACCCCAAATGTTCATAATATCTTGCACTTTGTTCTTGATTTATTACAATCTCTCTCAATCGTCAGTCTCTTTAATTGTGCAATTAAAAAACAAAACAAAACACCACCACCATTTGTCAGTATATGATACTGTGGTGGCTTTTGTATTGGACTTTATGATGTTGGAAGCTATGCTACAATTATTTCAAATACCAGCAGGGTCTATCATGGTGGATAGTGAAGTTTTCATAAGACAGACTAAGAAGAAAGATTCATGTAATTCCAAAAATCAGTCAGTGTAAATGTTATTGATCACAATTAAATAGTGTCTGATTCTCTTGTTTTATACACAATCAGCAGGGAACAATTAGTGAAGGAAGACATCACGTTTTATGAAGTGGAGGGTCAGCAAAGGTGAGAGAGACCCTGAGTGAGATGGACTAACTACAAAGGTGAACTTGCATATTCTGGCAATCATGAGGATGATAAACGACTGCGGGTCATTTTGTTCTTTTGTACATAATAAGATCACCAACCTAAGGTTGTCGTGAGTTGGAGCAGGTTCACCAGCAACTAACAACACAAACAAACAACACAAACAGTTCTCCTTTAGCACAAATGAAGACATCTTTTACAAACCTGAGAGATACTGATGGTTATAAGTGCTTGTCAATCTTTTATTCCCAAGCATCCTGTTACGATATAGAAAGATCTCATTGCTGGCAGAGAAATGATGACGTATCAGCAGGTGCAATGTTATTTGGATGGCAATAGCCTTTACTAAGTAGACGGTTGCCATTTGCTGACTGTACCCACCCAACAGCTGCTTCCATGACCTTTGGTTCTCTCTGTGCTGTTGACAGTAATACGATTTCTCGGATCCCCAGCTTTTCCCTTCCCTGGCCACTGACAGAGATGTAAGGATAGGTGTCTTCCTCCACATCAGAATGAAAAGATGAATCTTGAAGGAAAACATTCTTGAGTTGACATTTAAACAAGTAATTTGATTTGGGGAAGAGAAATAATATTAATGTATTGTCATTTTGAATCTGCATTACCCTGGTGAGATTGATAGCAAAGCAAGACAAATCTTTTCAAAAAAAAACTATGGATTATATTGAAGTTATGTATGAGAAAATCCTTATTTTTAAGGTTGATGCAGACCTTTATTAGACTGCTTATACACACACACGTGTACTTTCCTAATGCACATATATGACACATATGTATGAAGCAAAAGCAGGAGATTTTTAAGTCTAGTTGTAGGTATGACAGAGTTCCTTATTTATCTATTTCAATTTGAATGCTTTTTAAAAATATCCTTTTTTCCGAATGCTAAGATGTGTATTAAAATTCCAAGGCACGCATAATTTGTATTTAAGCTTGTTTCTCCTTATGTTAGGCCATGGGCTAGAGAATGAAAAATATATATTAAAAATCAGACAAACAACAAGCCAAACCCGTTTGCATTTTGAAAGAGGCTGCAGCATGGTACGACAAGACTCAGACTCCTGAAACCATAGTCGAGAACACAACCTTCCTTTCTTGCCCCCACACTTCCTGATTCCGTCTGCTGCCTGCTTCTCTGCAGTCATAGCCAATAACGTGCCTGGGATAGAATCGGAACTCTTTTCAACTGGAGCGTCCCATATGTTCATTATAGAAAATGTGTTTGCATTTTCACTGCAACACACCGCATATACTGACGCTGCCTGACTGTGAATTCGAAACTGGGAGAGGAGACTGGCAGATGAAGTGAAAGAAAGTTGCTGAGAAGCAAAATTCCTTCCGAAGAGAGTTTCATGGGACTTTGAAGTTTTTTTGCTTGGCATTGTTGTTCATTACAGAATTCATTGTTTTTGTTTTTAATTTTCCTCCATGGGGGTGTTTCCAGTTAGGCTAAAATTTCATTAGCAATGAATGAACTTTTTCAGCATAGGGTCCCCATGAGAAACAAATGTGTCTAGTTTCTGGTTGGTTGGACTCTGTCTTTAACGTAGTTTCCTGGACATAGAGTCACATGAATCGGAAGCACTTAACAACAACATGAGGTAAATAAACAAATGGATGGATGGATAAATGGAGATACATACAGATGGATGAATATATATATATATTCATACAGTTGTAGTTAAGTGCCGTCGAGTCGGTTCCGACCCATAGTGACCCTGTACAGGGTTTCCAAGGCTGTAAATCTTTACGGGAGTAGAAAGCCTCATCTTTCTCCCGCAGAGCAGCTGGTAGTTTCGAACTGCTGACCTTGCAGTTTGCAGCCCGATTCACCACTACACTACCAGAGCTCGCTCTCTCTCTCTCTCTCTCTCTCTCTCTCTCTCTCTCTCTCTCTGTATATATATATATTTGTATTAACTTTTACTGTCATTAGAAAATAACACATTTTATTGAAGAAAACAAATTTTATTGAATGAGTCCACATTTTTGTGTTGCCTCCAATAGGCAACTGTGACACCTTTACAACATCTGTCGTCAAAAACTCATGAACTTCTTAAAGATTTCA
Source organism: Chrysochloris asiatica (assembly GCF_000296735.1). Classification (NCBI taxonomy): domain Eukaryota; kingdom Metazoa; phylum Chordata; class Mammalia; order Afrosoricida; family Chrysochloridae; genus Chrysochloris; species Chrysochloris asiatica. Next base: position 26,964,335 of record NW_006408532.1, on the reverse strand, counting down.
AACTTCATTCATCTAGACTAAAATTGTCATTTTATGACCAAATTTATTTTATTATTTGAGAGTTTCAATTCTCCACCAAGAAATCTTTTTAGTATGTGGCTTTCTGTTTTGAAGAGTTCAGAGTAAATGCTTCTATGTAAGATTTAAAAAATATATGTTTACTCTTTTTTAGCTAAGAAAACATTACCTTAATTTCTTTTTATCATATCTTTCTATAAGCTGAATTTTAGTTCTTAAAAAAGAGTCTAGAATGTTTATAGTAATACTCTCATTAATTCTGATTGCTCCTTCCAAAATAAAATGTGTGGACTCACTCAACTGAGAGTTTAGAATATATGGTACCACTTTCACTCCTCCACCTTCCTCTATTAATGCTGGAATCAAGTCACACCAGATTCTTATTATTAATATTAACTCCATTCTACATATCCATGTCTCCTTGCTTCTACCCAAGCTGTTTTTTCCATCGGCAATGCACTTCCTCCATCATGATTATCCATCCTTCAAAGACCCACCATAATGTTTCTCTCTCCCCAGTCTTCTCATTCCTCCCAGATAAAATTAATTTATATGTCCTGTGCTTTTGTTTGTTTGTTTGTTTCCAATCAAGAAGCCCTTTTTTATATATCAGTTGCTTTAGGTTGAATATCCATCATCACCATTCACCTTTTTTGGGCTTGCCAAACAGTAGGGGGTGGGGCAGTGGTGAAATCTACAAATATGTAAATTGCATCACATACCCTTGGCACAAAGTAAGCTATCCATACTGTTAGTTCTCTTTTGAATCATATTTGTCTGTGTTCTTTGGCTGTTTATGAACAAATTTGCAAAACACCCTGAACTCCTCAAAGCCAGGGACTATGATTTATCTGAAGTCCTGATGTAACACTGTAGGATAAGCACTGGACTGCTAACCACAAGGTCAGCAGTTCAAACCCACCAGCTACTCCTTGGAAACCCTATATAGGGTAGCTATGAGTCAGAAATGGCTCGATGGCACTTACAGCAAGAACATGATTTATCTATCTTACCATGTCATCCTGATGTGGTGCTGTAGGATCAGCACTGGACTGCTAACTACAAGTTTGAAGGTTCAAGCCCATTAGCCGCTCTTTGGAAACCTTTTACAAGGTCATTACTAGTCAGAAACAACTTGATGGCACTTAATAACAGTATTAGGCTATATACCATCAAGTACAAGCTGGTTGTTTAGCTGTGCTTTGTATGTATTTGCAGATTTGACAGAGAAAGGAACAAATGCTAGTTTCCTAGAGTTGCCAAAACAAATAATAAAGACAGCATGACTTAAAACAACAGCAGTTTATATTCTCACAATTCTATAGACTATAAAGTCCAAAAGCAAGGAATCCACAAGGCTGTGTTCCTTCTAACGGCTCCACTAGAAGACACTTCCTTTCCTTTTCCTAGCTTCTAGGAATGGTTCCTGGTAGTATGAGGAACAGGTTAAGACCCCTGAGTCTTAGGCCTCTCTTACCATCATGGCCTCATATCTACCCCTTTGCCCTAAGTCCTTTCCTACGAGACAGGGATCAAGAAAAGGGGAACACATTTCTAGTTCAACAAGAATTGCAACATTAAGAGGAAGAGTCTGGAGACAGGGAGGAAGAATCAGGACCTGAAAACCTGGTAGAGAAAAGCAACTGATGGTAAAGAGGAAGAGCCTGGCAAACAGCCCATAAAAATAGCACCTACAGCTGACAACTCCCGTAAAGATTTACACCCTCGGAAACCCTGTACAGGGTCGCTATGGGTCAGAACCTACTCGACGGCACTTAACAACAACAACAACAGCTGACAACTGCCAAAAGCACTCCGTTTCCAAGAAGCTTGCACTTCTTTACTAAAACTCAAATGAATGTTCAACCAACCACTCCTCCAGATCAATACATATTAGCCCAATTTTGGAGGTGGTGATGGTGTGCCGTGGAGTTGGTTCCAACCCATAGTGACCCTGTACAGGGTTTCCGAGGCTATAAATCTTCAAGGGAGCAGAAAGCCTCATCTTTCTCCCACAGAACAGCTGGTAGTTTCGAACTGCTGACCTTGAGGTTTGCAGCCCGATTCATAAACACTACGCTACCAAAACTCCCTACTTTTGGAGGAGGAGACTCTCTACCCTCATAAACGAGTGTAACCCAGTCCCACAGAGTCTTCTCCACTCCCAGAGACAAACCTGCTTCTCTCTTTGAAATGAACTTTCGCTTTGACTTAATCCAGGCTCTCCAATTCCACAGGGTCTTCTTCACTCTCAGATTAAGACCCGCTTCTCTCTTTGAAATGTACTTTTGCTTTGCAATAAAGAGTTTCTGAGTGAAGGTTTATTGTTTGTGTATATGACTAAGAAGCAGTGACTCAGTGAGACTAATT
>NW_006408532.1:26954014-26961502 GCF_000296735.1 Chrysochloris asiatica | reverse complement strand
TGTTGTTGTTGTTATGTGCTGTGGAGTCGGTTCCGACTCATAGCGACCCTGCACAGGGTTTCCAAGGCTGTTAATCTTTACTGGAGCAGAAAGCTTCATCTTTTTCCTGCGGAGCAGCTGGTAGTTTTGAACTGCTGACCTTGCGATTCACAGCCCGATTCATAACCACTACGCTACCAGAGCTCCTTATATTAACTTACAGCATCTTCAAAGATCCCATTTCCAATTAAAGTCACATTCACAGGTATGAAGAGTTGGAACTTCAACATTTTTGGGGGGAACACGATCTAACTCACAGAAGAAGTCTATACAGGTTTTGCCTGAATTTTAAATCATATGACAAATTTTCTCTTGTTCTTTGAAAAAGTTACGATAGAAAGCTTTTCTCTCTGTATAGGTCACACACAAAACGCATGTGTCAAATACTTTTGCTAAATGCTTTCTTTTTAACACATGTACAATTAAATGCTCTGTTGCTACCTGAAGAGTTGGTGGTTCAAACTTACCAACACTTCCATAACAGAAAGTCATGACAGTCTGCTGAAATAAAGACTATGGTCTTGGGACAGTTGTGCTTTATCACACATACCTGGTTGCTATGTGTTAGAATCCATTTGACAGCAATGGGTTTGTTTGTTTGTTGGGGGCACTGTTTAATGCTTTAAACCTAATTGTAATGAGAATATACTAAGTTTTTGCTTATTAAACATTGTCTTAGTGTAGGGCTGTAGGATAAGCACTTGACTACAAGGTCAGCTGGAACCGCAAGGCTGACAATTCAAATTTACCACCCATTCCTCGGAAACCCTATACAGGGTCACTATGAGTTGGAACCGACTTGACAACACTTCACAACAACAACAAAAGCAGGTACAGATGACATATTGTCTAAATTCTTCATCTTAGGTTTCCAGAAGAAGAAATCAAAACTCAGAAACCAACAGTAATGCTGAAGGCCACAATTTCATTGTGTAATGAGGCTGGTATTATATACCAAGGCTGAAATCTGAACCCAGCGTAAGCCAGCATGAAAATTCTTAGACTCCTTTTTCCTCCATTGTACAGCATTCTTTCATTTTGTATTATACTATTACAACAAATTTAAGAACTCATGGGACTATACAACTACAATTCCAACATCCCTTCACAATTTGCATAATATTTCTAGTCTTCTCTACTTGCCAATGTAGTTCGTACAATTGATCTCATCGTGCACAAGCCATTGTGTGACTCGCTTTTGCTACCATCCCAAGTGTAATGGTAAATTTCATTGTATGTTTATCATAGTCCATGCACAAATTGTCATCATTTTCCTTTTTCTTTGAGTGACTACAAAAGCACGTCATCAATACAATAAAAGTTTCATGTTTCCTCAGACTCACTGTGTTGTGACCTAATTTGGAAGGTTTCTTTCTTTTTCAGGCACGAATGAAAATTCAGAGAAAAACTCAGAGACGTTATAAAAGTGAAAAAGATGATTTTTTATTATGAACTCAGAACAGACACTTTCCTGTCATTGCCTAAAAAATATTTTTACTTCTTAAATACTCTTGAGTTTCTATCTTTACAGAAAAACGCCCCTGCTCCTCCCACTAAAACACTACTTTCATGTGTTTTCACATGCATGCACACACATATATAGTAAAGATCCTAAAAAAAAAAAAAAACATAAAGAAAAAAATACAGTAACTATAGTTATGTGTTATGTTACTTTGAATTGACTAGATATGGCTTTTCTATCTAAAGTGTATTTAATTTCCACCAAGTGATTGGATGAGACCATGCAAATAAGGTGTACAGGGCTCTAAGGCTGGAATTGGTTAGTTTTACCATCCAGCTAGGTTTCAAAGGAGCCATCTCAGAAGTAGGCATGAAAGATTCCAGGACCATCAAGAAGGAAGAGTATGAGTGGAGTGTAAGATCCATACCAGGAAAAGAGGCAATAATAGAGGTGACGGCAAAGGTGGTGGCAGTGAGAAACAGAGAAGCTGTGGGCTCTAGGTCCATGGACTGGGGTAGAAACCCAGGGGCCACATGGCTGAGAAGCTGAAGACAAAAGCGTGGTGTGTCTGCATTAAGGCAGAGAAGAGGCATTCCTGGCTGGAGAACTGTTTTGTCCTGAATTGTTTTTGATACTGAATTGTGTCCTGTTCACTTCACTAATAAACCCCATACTTGTGAGCATTGTTATGAGTTCTGTGTGGCCATTGCAATGGATTATTGAACCCAGTTGTAAAGCAGATAGTGCTGTGTGAAGGATGATTGGGGTCAGAATAGGGTAAAGAAGGTTGTCTGACTTCTACTTCATAGGAATATGAAGTAGACTTGATTTTGAGTTTGAGTCTCTTTCCCCTTTGTGAAGCCAGGGGAATTCAGACATGGCTCCTGCAAGGCTTTTGCAACTGTCATATGTTGTTTTATTTTGCTTTACTTTATAGTGATTTGCAGATATTGCATTTTTAATAAATTGAAGTTTTAATAAATTGATGAAGAGTGACAACTCTGTATCAAACAAATCTCTGGGGGCCATTTTTTTCCCATAGATTTCTCCCATGTGCTCACTTCATGTCTCTGTGCCACGTTTTGGTCATTCACACAATATTTAAAACTTTTTCATAATGATATTGCACATTTAATACACTGTAGTTTAGTGCACACATAACTTTTATATACACTGGGAAACCCAAAAATATCATGTGACTCACTTTATGGCAATAATTGCTTTATTGCAGTGGTTAGGAAGGGAAACATGGATATCTCTAATGTATACCTGTATTATCCTAGCCACTGAGTTACCTGTATCCTAAAATTGAATTGTTGTTAAGTGTCATCGAGTCAGTGCCAACTCACAGTGACCTTGTATAAGATTTTTGAGGAGAATCTGGTGGGCTTGAACTGCTAATCTTATGGTTAGCAGTCAAGTGCTTATCCTGCATTCCAAGGACTCCACAATTGAATAGGAACAGAAATTATTAAACTTCCAAAGAAAGAGAATATCTTATTCCATGTGCTATGCAATTTACTAGAGTCTTAGTGACTTGTTTTCACTTCTGTAAAATAAAAAACAGTAATAGTGAGTAATATTTGTATTTCTCCTGTTTTTGTTTTTGTTTAGTTTTGTTTTTGGAGCTTGATTAGATCTTTGATTCAGAAGCTGCTGAAAAGTCTAAATCACGTGGTGTTTGAAGACAAACCCTTTTCCAGGTTGTGTAAAAGAAGCCTATGTGTACGGCCGATCTCATGCCAGAAGATCTAGAGAGAGGGGAAATGAATAGCCTTTTTGGGTTAGGTGAAGGGGAAAGAAGAATAGTGCATAAGAATAACGAGAGAAAGGAAAATGGAAAGAGGTAAAGGGAAGGAAGTGAAGAAGATGCTGTGTTCTCTCCTTTATGTTGAATAGCACCTTTCACTGCAGATCAATAAATGTTTCCTTGATCAAGCTTCTAAAATGCAAAATAAAAGTAATACAAACAGGATTCCATTTTCCTGATTTTTCTTTTCTTCAGAAATGAAAATAAGTCACAAATAGCAATCTAAAAATTTATCTATCACATGGATTAATATTTTCTCTCTCTTCACAAGTTGAATGATCTCTGTTCTGATTTAGTTTCAGAATAGAGGTAACCCAGTAAACAGAACAGAACTGACATACATTGTGATATTGTGGGCTTGGTTCCAAACCATTGAAATTAAGCAAATATTGCAATAAAGTGAGTCACATGATTTTTTTAGTTCCAATGAGTTTATGGGTTCCATAGAACACTATAATCTAACACTGTTCTCAACATGGGACTGGTGCCTTCTAGCTGACCTCTTGTCAGACCCTCTCAGACACCTGGAGGTAGTCCATAAACTTTGTTGTTGTTGCTGTTAAGTGCCATCAAGTTGATTCCTTTCTTTAATTTCCTTCCACAATGTTTTCTTGCCTTACTTCTTGACATCTTTGCTAGCTCTTCTACTAGGGTCCTTCCTATCAAGAAAGGTTATACCACTTCAGTTTATGAAAAATCTTCATACATCAAATTTAACTTGTCAATTAAGAAAAAGTCCTATGCTAATTTGGGCCCCTTAAAACAGATCCTGAGACCATAATTTGAACAAGCGTAGTTTATTTGGAAGGTGTAGGAAGCATGGATAGGCAAGCAGGGAAGTCAATAGAGTGTGTATTTTCAGGACTGTTTCACCATGGTTAACTAGTGCCTAATTCCACTGGGGGCAACTCAAGGATCCAATTTTACATGATCAGTGAAAGCCAGCTAGCGGGCAAAAAAGATAGAGTATTTAGATGCCAAATTTTTTTAGACATCAACTGAGGCTGCTTCTGGGGATTTGACTCCCTGGTATTTCAGATCTGTCATGCAAGGACAAAGCAACTTCACATGCATTTGGAGCACAGGCAGTTAGAAACATTGAATCCAGATTCAAGAAAGTTTGGTTGTCCAAAGGGTTTCTGTGCCACTGTTGTCCTATACAGAAATGATCATTTCTTTCCTGCTCCGCCTATGAAACAGGCATGGGAACACTGTGGGTTAGATGTTGGACTGTTAACTGCAAAGTTGGCGATTCAAACCTACCAGCTATTTTGCGGTAGAAAGACAAGGCTATCTGCTCCTATAAAGATTTACTGGCAGCGGTTTTTGTTTTATTTTGACTCCCTCTTTGTGATAGCTAAATTGATGTGTCAGCTTGGATGGGCCAGGATTTACAGTGGTCTGGCAGTTGAGACATAGTTTTCTTCCATGAGGAGAACTAATATAATGCAATAAACTCTATGATGATGTCTACTATGAACAGCCAGTCAATTGAGGCAGAACTTCCCCCAAGGATGTGAACTATTTCCAATATGTTAGACACTCTGGCAAGGTTTGATTGCTCTCTGCTGCGTCTGGATCTTGCATCTGGCTCATCCTTCAACCTCTGTTTCTTTGAACTTGAGCCACTGGGCTGCTCTATTACCTGCCAATCCTGGGAGTCATCAGCAGCCTGCCTTCTTACCTGCTGGACCTGCTTGTTTATTTGCCGTCTGAACTGCTATTTTTAGTTCATCAGCCCTGCAGCTAGGTGAGCCAGAATCCTCCAGCCTGACATCCAAACTATGGATGTGGGACTAACCTCTTCTACAACCGTATGAGCTATTTCCTTGATACAAGCCTCTCTTTATGCATACATACATAAGCTTCACTGTTTTTGCTTCTCGTGAGAAGCCAGCCTAAGACATACTTTAAGGAGATCTGGTGGCACTGTGGGTTAGGCATTAGGTTGATAAGCGCAAGGTAGGTGGTTTTTGTTCCCGCAAAATTTACAGCCTCAGAAACCCTGTATAGTGTCACAAAATTGATTTAATAACAGTAGGCTTGGTTTTTAGTCATTTGTTTTTCCCTTTGCCTTGCTCTTGAAAATTGAGATGTTAGTAGCATTTTTCAAGAATTTACTTCTTTTCTTGTTTCAATACTGCCATACTTTATTGGAGATGATGGTTCTTTCTTGGTGTCCATTACTCTGGTTGTATTCTCACTATAACCAGCTGCAATTTGTTTAGCTTTTAGTATGTTATTAGACTGTTTCATAGTTGATCACTATTCTTTTCTTTCTTTTTTTAAAAAGCCATTTTCCTTTTCTTTTTTCAGCCAATTTCTTGGGGGTGGGTGGGGAATGTAGCCAGTACATACAAAGTAATTTTCTCCAAAACTCCTTGGTTTATGATTCATTAATTACTAAGCCATGCCAAAGTACTTATAAATATAAGATGTCGTAAGTTGAACTGAGACTTTCTCATATGTCAGCATTGTCCAATAGATACATAATGCAAGATACAAATATGAGAGGTCTACAAAAAGTTCATGGAAAATGTATTTTTATAAAAAAAACAAAACAAAACAAAAAAACTATATGGATTTCATTTTTTTTTTTGGTACCAAAATAAACTTGTGCTAACTTGTTAATACTGTGTCTGAACAGAATCTAGTTTGAGGCAGTAAGATGTATAAGGCATTCTTTTGAATGAAGCCCCTGTGAGAACAACATGAATTCTTCTAAAATTAAAGCAAGAGCATGCATAAAATTTATTGTGAAGTTTGGGTAGAAGAATGGTGACGTCTTTGATGCTTTACAAAAAGCTTATGGGGACAATGCTCTGAAGAAATCAGCAGTTTACAAATACATGACTCATTTTAAGAGGGACAAGATATGTTGAAGATGAAGCTCACAGTGGAACACCAGGCACATCAATCTACAAGGGACTATTTAACCTTGTCAATGCCTGCATTGAAGAGAACTGACAAGTAACAGCAGAACCAAAAACCAGCTCCATAGACATCTCAATTGTTTCAGCTTACACAATTCTAACTGAAAAATTAAAGTTGAGGAAAGTTTTTTGTTCTAAGGTTGCTAAAACTTGTGTACACAGATCAGCTACAGACAAGAACAGAGCTTTAAATGGAAATTTTAAAGAAGTGGGATAAAGAGCTTGAAGCATTTCTTGGAAGAATAGTAACAAGAGATGGAATATAGCATTGCCAGGATGGTCCTGAAGACAAAACAATAACTACCAAGATACAGAAGCGGTCCAATTAAAAAAAAGAGCAGACTGAACAAGATTAAAGATCATGGCAAGAGTTTTCTGGGGATGTTCAAGACACTTTGTTCATTGCAAAGAATGATAACATCTGCTTATGGTGTTTTGAGTGTTTAGAGAAAGTTGGACAGGATGTTAGTAGAAAAACATCCAAGAAAGCTTCACCAGAGTGTCCTTCTTCACTCATTTCTCTCATCAAACAAGAGAAATTTTGCAAGTTTCAACGACAAATTATTGGGCAGCCATCTAAAAGTCATGACTAAACTCTTTTTCTGTTTCTTAATCTTAAAAATAAAAAATTATTAAAGGGCTCACATTTTTCTTTATTTAATAATGTTAAAAAGGCTGTACTAACATGGTTAAATTTCCAGGACCCTCAGCTCTTCAGGGCTTGACTACCTGGCTGTTATCATCACTTCCAAAAGTGTCTACAGCTTAATGGAGCCTAAGTTGAGAAATAAAGTTCATATTTTAAGTTTCTATCTTTAATTCCATTTTTTCTATGAGGTCCCCTGGAATGAATAACACAAGTAATTTTCTAATTGTCACACTAAAAACAAAAACCCTAAGTTGAAAAAGGCTAAATTAAATCAAAATATATTTTATTTAACCAACATACCAAAACTATTATCATTTAAACATATAATAAATGCAATCAACACTCAGATCTTACATATATATACATATATATATGTTGTTGTTAAGTGCTGTCAAGTCGGTTTCTACTCATAGCAACCCTGTATAGTTTCTGAGAAGCATCCCGTAATTTTGAACCACCAGCCTTACAGTTCAAACTGACTTTGCAGTCTAGTGCATTAACCCACTGTGCCATATATTTGTTGTTGCTTTTAAGTGCTACCAAGTTGGTTCTGACTCATCGTGGTCCTGTATAACTTTTCTGAGGCTGTAAATCT
>NW_006408532.1:26933304-26952178 GCF_000296735.1 Chrysochloris asiatica | reverse complement strand
GGTATGGGTTGCATCTCAATGTCAGGAAAACAAAAATCCTCACCACTGGACCAATAAACAACATTCTCTGCTACACAGGAACTTTTTAAAGTGTTGAAGAGCAGAGATGTCAGCCTGAGGACTAAGGTGCCCCTGACCCAAGCCATGGTATTTTCAATAACCTCATATGGATGTGAAAGCTGGGTAGTGAATAAGGAAGATCATAGAAGAATTGATGCCTTTGAGTTGTGGTGTTGGAGGAGAATACTAAAAGTGCCATGGAGGCCAGGATGGCTAAGCTTCGTTTCTCATATTTTGGACATATTGTCAGGAGGGGACAGTCGCTGGAGAAGGCTGTTATGCTGGGTAAGATGGAGGGTCAGAGAAAAAAAGGAAGACCCCCAATGAGATGGATCAGCTAGGTGGCATCATTGATGGCATCAAGTGTGGCAGTGGTAGTGAGGTTGTCCCAGGATCGGACATTGTTTTGTTCTGCTGTGCATGGGATCACTATGAGTCAGTTCTGACTTGATGGCACCTGACAACAACAACAACATATATATATGAGGAGCTCTGGTAGCATAGTGGTTATGAGTTAGGCTGCTAATCTCAACATCAGCAGTTTGAAACTACCATTGGTTCCACAGGAGAAAGATGAGACTCTCTGTTCCAGTAAAGATTTACAGCCTCTCCTGTGAACCTGGGTGGAGACCTGATTGTCCAGCAGTGTGGCAAGACCTGGGAACTCTTGGACCCAGAGTATGTATTGTTGTTGTAGAGGAATCCTGATAAAAATGCAGAACAGAATTTCAAATTCTCATGGGCTTCAGACATTGTGGAGTCATAGATGCTGGATGAATCCCTGAAACTCTTTCCCTTAGATAATCTTTAAAACATAAATTGAACATATTCCCTGAAGTCTTAAAACCACATAATAGTTGAACTTAAGTGGTAAGAGAAATGTTTGGCTTGTGCATTGTACTGTTTTAACATCTATATAGAGTCAAATTGAGAACAACAACTCAAAAGAGTTGGAAACTTAAGTTGGAAAGAGGTGGAAACTTAAGAGTAGGAAACTTAAGGAGAAATGAGTTTATGTTAATGGGAAAGAGCAACTTAAGGAAGGGTAAGAATGATTGCACATTATAATCAATCACTAAGTAGCAGCGCGATCTTTGAAGCAGCGAAATCTTCGAAGCAGCCACATCTTCGAAGCAGCCAGGTCTGACCACTACACTACCAGGCCTTGCTCCTTCAAGATGACAGATTGGGTAGACGTGTAGTGAAGAGCTCGGTCAACAACAATATGGAACACCGGGCCAAGAGGACTCACTAGATAGTGTTGGAACGCTAAAACAAATATAAAGGTATGTTTGGAGGATCGGAGGGTTTACAGCTGGGGAATTTGAAGGGAACCAGAAATCCATTGTATTCTGGATCAAGACACTCAGCTATTCCAGGAGCCACCATCTTGGGAGAGAATATCTTGATTGTATCAGGATTGATAGTATCAGGAGAGAACATCTTGATTGTATCTTGATGATATCAGGATTGTATCAGGATTGACATCGAAATTTAAAGTGACAGTATCAACATAAAACCAAATGGCCACCATTCATCTGTCTGTCGTGCTGTGGTGGCTTGAGTTGCTATGATTCTGAGGGCTATGCCACCGGTATTTTAAACAACTGGCAGGGTCACCCATGGTGGACAGGTTTCAGATGAACTTCCAGACAAAGACAGACTAGGAAGAAAGAGTGACAAACTACTTCCGAATTGCTAGTCACTGAAAACTCTATGAATAGCAGAGAGTATGTATATGTATGTATACACACACACACACACACACACACACACATATACATTTTAAACTTATATAACATCTCAATTGAAACTAGTCATCTTTAATGGTAGTTAGTTTGAATCATAACAAACCATAGATAACATTGAGAAGAATGGGTATTCCAGACACTTAATAGTATTCATGAGGAGCTTGTACTTAGACCAAGTGTTGTTCGAAAAAAACAAGGGGGTGATTTAAAGTAAAGAAAGGTATGTGCCAGGGTTGTTCAATCTATATTGCTGTTGTTGTTGGTAGGTGTCTTTGAGTTAGTACCAACTCATAATGACCTTATGCACAACAGAACAAAACACTGCCCGGTCCTGTGCTGGTCTCACAATCATTGCCATGCTTAAGCCCATTTTTGCTGCCACTGTGATAATTCTTCTCATTGGGGGTCTTCCTCTTTTTTGCTGACCCTTCACTTTACCAAGCATGATGTCCTTCTTCAAGGACTGGTCCTTCCTGACAACATGTCTGAAGTATGAGAGAAGAATGGCCATTCAATTTATACAATGAGCAAATAATACAGGACGCTAGACTATATGAAGAAGAATGTGGCATTAGTATTGATAGAAAACTCATTAACAACCTGAGATATATAGATGGTACAATCTTGCTTGCTGGAAGCAAAGAAAATTTGAAATACTGATGAAGATCAAAGACTACAGTTTTAAGTATGGATTGCATTTTAATATAAAGAACACAAAAATCCTCACAAATTGGCCAATAAATAACATCATGATAAACAAGAGAAAGGTGTGAAGTTGTCAAGTATTTCATTTTGCTTGGATCCACAACCAACACTTGAAAGCAGCAGTCAAGAAATCAAGGGACATATTGCATTAGGCAAATCTGCTGCAAAAGACTTCTTTAAAATGCTAAAGAGCAAAGATATCACTTTGAGAATCAAGGTGTACTTGACTCAAGCCAAGGTGGACTGTGAATCACAAGGTCCATGATTCAAGCCTGCCAGCTACCCTGCAGGAACAAGATGAGGTTATACTGCTTCTGTGAAGATTAAAGTCTCAGAAGCCCTACATAGGGTCATTATGAGTCAGAACCAAGTCTGTGGCACTCAATAACAACAACATACGCATGTGAAAGTTGGGCAACGACTAAGGAAAATCTCAGAAGAATCGATGCATTTGCATTAAGGTGTTGGAGAAAAATTTTGAAACCACTATGGACTGCATGAAGAACAAATAAATCTGTGTTGAAAGTACAGCCAGAATGTTCCTTAGAAGCCAAGATGGTGAGATATTGTCTTTCATGTTATTGGACATGTTATTCAGAGGGACCAATCTCGGCAGAAGGGTTGGTGAAAAGGAGGAAGACTCCCAAGGAGATGGCAGTCCATCTCATTGGGGGGGGTCGTGCTCTTTTTTTTTTTTTGGCACATAACAAACATTCTGATGATAGTGCAAATCAGGGCCGAGTTTCATTCTGTTGGGCACAGAGTCATTGTGAGTCATAACCAACTGGATGGCATCTGGCAACCACAAATTTTTAAGTGCTCAGCAGCCATATGTGTCTTGTGGGTATTCAGTTCAATAAAAAGACAATGTAGTTTTTAAGTCTTAAAGGAACTTTTATTTTAAAATAAACAGATTATTTTCAACCTAATTTCCACATTTTAAAAGTGAAAGGAAAAATACCTAGAGAGGTTCAGCAATTAGTCCAAGGATATAAAGCAAGTCCATTTAAATCTGGGAGTCTGGGGATGTTATTACACAAAACTCTTCAACCTTGATTAGTGCCTTTCCATATTTGGTTTATGTTTGTGGCAAACACTGCTAATTGCCTATCAAATATCCATTCTCTTTTCTTTTTAATAACGAAATCATAATATTGGGGGAAAGGGCAAGAATATGCTCAGCCACAAGTCTGTAATTTCCTAGCCCTGCTTGTGCACAGGGATGTTCAGGAGACACTATTCTGGCCAATGAGTTAAAAGGAGAAATCTGATGGGGATTCAAGAGTAAGTTTCATTTTCTAAAATAATTCTTCTCTTTTGACCTTTATTGCTTCCTTCTTCACCATCTAGGAATGCAGAGACAAGAGGTGCAATAGTCATCACATGACTGTGACAGGACCATTGGAACAAAAGCTCTCTAAATTTCTGTACAGGTAGTCCCCAGCTTACAACATACTTGAGTTAGGACAAGCTGCAGTTACAGCTGTCTTTTTTTGTTTGTTTTGATATCTTATCATTACTAATATGTACAGTGTACAATGTTCCAGCACTCGCTAGAACTTGAGGTCGGTTTGAACCATAAGGTAGGCAGTTCAAACTCACCAGCTGCTCCTCAGAAACCCTATACAGAGTCACTATGATTTGGAACCCACTCAACAGCACTTAACAACAACAGCAACAATCATTCTCAGATGTTCACTGACAGGTATTCAAAGACAAAGATTGGATGCATAAAGTTACTGATTTTTTAAAGGTGGTATTCAACTTATATCAGAACTGACTTACAATGGAGTCACCAGAAGGAAACTGTCACAAGTTGGAAACGACCTGTATACTTTTCTAGAACAAAAGATAATTATCTCATAGCAGTGCTACAATATTATGTTCTTATACTTCAACACCCATTAAAGTGGATAGAGAACTATCTACTGAGCTGATGATGGACGAGGGATTATGGAATCTGAGTTCATTTCATGTCACTGTCTTTGGACAATTCAGAAAACTCAGTTTACTCATCTGTAAAGAAAAAGATTAAGGACATGGAATCCTGGATTCCTTTGCAGCACTAGCATTCTCCAAATTTATGGAAACATCTCTTCAGGAGACAGAATTCACAGTCTGATTTCTTTCAATATTTGGCCTTTGAGGCTGCGCTAGTTTAAATTGTTAGCTGAAGTTTTTTTGGCGGTGATAACTCTTAAACATCTACCATTTACAACTCTGACAGCATTCCTTCTGCTACGGAACCTACCCTTTTAAAAGACTCAGCTTGTTCAGGATAATATAAAGCACCGTTATAAAATTTCAAGTGAAAAGAATTTCAAGGAAGTCAAATTTACTGGTACCTATTTTCTCATTTAAAGGTTCTGGGGACTTTTAGTAAGCTAAGAAAACTGGGACTAGGCATGCAATTAACATGCAATATATTTTAAAATGTTAGACTCTCCTTTCTTTAGCTTTATTTACTATTGTTGTTGTTGTTATGTGCCGTGGGGTCGGTTCTGACTCATAATAACCCTGTATAGGGTTTCCGAGGCTGTAAATCTTTACGGGAGCAGAAAGCCTCATCTTTCTCCTGCGGAACAGCTGGTAGTTTTGAACTGCTAACCTTGAGGTTCACAGCCTGATTCATAACCACTACTATGCTACCAGAGCTCCTTATTGGGCATTATTAAAAACTCAGTCTGTTTTCATTTGCTCTTTTAAACACACACACACACACACACACACAGAAAAACCCACCAAAAAAAAAAAAAAACCAACCCACCCAGAATCTTTTTCCAATTTTAAAAATTCTTGGCAAGATGCTGGAGCTATTTATAACCTATAGCCCTGGCAACCTCACATTTTATAAAGTTCAAGAGGAGCAGAAACTCAGCTTCCAAATACACCATTCTGTCAGTGGCTTAGAGAGAACAGAAACCAGACTATGGAAGGCAAAGGTCTGGAAACCAACCAAACCTTTTTTCCTGTGGAAAGGAAACTTTAATGATGATTAATTTCCAGATCGCATTGTGCTGAGTGATGGATGGGACCAGTTCTAAATATTCTTCCATCCAGAAGAAAAAGATCTCCATTTTCCCAGTTCTATTTATTTTAATAATTGTTGTTGCTTTAGTCATCGATTTAATTCTGACTCATGGAGACCTCATGTGTGTAGAGTAGAACTGCTCCAGGTTGTTTCCAAGATCATGATCTTTCGCAGCAGATCATTAAGACCTGGCTTCAGAGGTTTCTACAGGTGGGTTTGAATTTCTAGCCTTTTGGTTAGTAGTTGAGCATTTACCAGTGTGGCACCACCCAGGGACTCCATTGTAACATTGCTGAGAAAGAAAACATTTATTCTACCTCACTCACAATATATCTGCAAACCATGGTTCTGAGAAGACAGGATGGCAGTTAAGAATATAAGGATGATAGAAAAAAACATATCTGTCAAATTGAGGAAGGCCCTTGTTCTTTGTACTAAATCTCAGTTTCTTAGTTTGAAAATTGGAGATAATAAGGTGATGTACTTCAGATAGAATTATTGTGGTGACTGTGCAAGATAATTCATAGAAAACATTTAATTCTTCCTTGTAAATAGTATCCAATAACTGATGATGATGCTAATATTAAAAGACTGCTTGCAGTACTAATAATATTAATATACATACTAATTCCTCAAAAGATTTGCCTTGTTGATAACCTTAAACAGTTCTTCTCCAGTATTACATGAACTAGTTAGATCTCTAAAGTCACCCCAATAAATTAAAATTTAACCTTTTTATTGACTCCTGAAATAGTCCATCTAGAATCCCAGAGAACATTGTATTCTTCATTGCATTTTCAATGCCTAGTTCAGTGCCTAGTGCACAAATCAGATAATGCCCTTTGGGTGAAAAACTACAAATATGCATCCTGATGACAGTCACCTGGGTTTTATTCTAGTTCATAAAAATAATCTGTTGATATGAATGCAAGCAAATGTTAAATAACACACCTTCTTGCTTCAGAAATGAGGCAATGGTCCCTAAACTGAGAATAGAAGTCAAGTTCCTCCTTATTTTGAAGAGAGGGACTAAAGATACTAAATACATCTTTGCAGTTCTTATTAAAACCAGCAATTCTGATTCTGTCAGGAGGTAGGAAGGGAGGTGTAAAGGTAGCTAAGTTGTCAAGCTTAGATCATAAATGCAACCCTTATCCTTACAGAATGTAAGGAT
The DNA here is from genome assembly GCF_000296735.1 of Chrysochloris asiatica. Classification (NCBI taxonomy): domain Eukaryota; kingdom Metazoa; phylum Chordata; class Mammalia; order Afrosoricida; family Chrysochloridae; genus Chrysochloris; species Chrysochloris asiatica. Next base: position 26,945,457 of record NW_006408532.1, on the reverse strand, counting down.
AGACGTGAGGACATTTTGAAGTCAACTTCTGACTCTGTGCCAAGCTCTTTCCATCACACTGCACTACCTACTGTAATAATAAATTGTTAGCTGTCCTCATATTGGTCCTGACTCATGGAGACCCCATACACAATGAAACAAAATGCCACACAGTCCCAGCCATCGTGATTTGGGTTTTCATGGTCTGATTTTCAGAAGTAGAACACCAGGCATTTCTTGCTAATCCATTTTAACTCTGGAAGCTTCTCTGAAATCTGTTCAATATCAATAGCAGCGTGCACTCTATCAGTTATGGACAGGTATAGTTTGTGCATGAGGTGCATTGGGAACTGAACCCAAGTACGATAAGCACTGGATTGTGAAGCACATAGTCCATGGTTTAAGCCCACCAGCCATTATATGGGAGAACGATGAAGTTTTCTGATCCTTCGACGATTTAAAGCCTTGGAACCCTATCAGGGTGGTTATGAGTCAGAACCTACTCCTCAGCACTTAACAACAACAACTTCTATATGGAAGGTGAGAAGTCTCCCAATGAACCGCCAATGCCCCTTCCTCTAGCAAAGACTTCTGTTTATATCACACTTTAAAATTAACAGAGGACTCAGGTGAACCACTGCCTTGCCAAGGATGTTTAATCTGAAGACAATTCTATTTAACAAGGTGTCAAAACAACCATTAAAGATGTTTCTAAGAGTATTATCTCAGCGCTGCAGGGAGTCTGGGTGGTGTAGAGAAAATACGGGACTGGAAATCTGGAGACCTGTATTCTAGTCAGAGCTGCTTCACCCACAGTATTGTAAAAGAAGAATAACATTTGGAGTCTGATGTGAGACTCAAATTCTCGCTTGGTTATTTAGCAACTATATAATGTAAGGCAAAATTCTTAGTGTCTTTAATCCTCAGTTTCCTCTTGCATAATATGGGAACATTCCACCTACTACATCTAATTGCTGAGAGAAATAATGAAATAATTCCTAGGAAACAAAGGCCTTGGAAAGTTTATGGAAGCCAATGAGTGAGTTTATCAAATCATTCATCAGTACATTTTCTGTTCTGCTGATTTAAGAGAAATCTTTTGATAAAATACAAATATATTAGAAATATTTTATTAGAAAGCTTTATATAGTAAAATATATTTTGAAAATATTTATTTTTACTGTTCTTTTTCTGAGAGATATGTCTCTGAAATATGGGAACTTGAAGTAGGCTGAGATGAGAAAATGTATTTTTATATTATTAGAAAACAAACTCTAATCTCTTAGAACTAGTCTATTTCCTCTACATTTCTTAGATCATACATGGAGTCGATTCCGATTCATAGAGATCCTGTATAGGGTTTCCAACGTGACAAATCTGCAGGAGCAGAAAGCCTCATCTTTCTCCCGTGGGATGCCTGATGGAATCAAACTGCTGACGTTGTAGTTAGAAGCCCAAAGCATTACCCACTAACTATGCTACCAGGGTTCATGTATATATTGTTGCTAAGTGCCAATGAGTCAGTTCCAACTCATAGCAATGCTGTGTATGGTTTCCAAGGAGTGGCTGGTGGATTTGAATTGTCGATCTTGTCGTAGTCCAGTGCTTATGCTACAGCACCACACCAAAAATCCATTGCTGCTGCCACTGTCAATCCATTTGTTTATGGAACTCTATGCTTTAAGTCAAGATGCATCTAACATATGTAATGATATCTCTTGTTCCCCATTCTCTTCTGAATCCCGCTTGAATTTTTGTCAGTTCCTTGTAAATGCACTGCTGCAACCATTTTTCAATTATCTTCTATTAAATATTTTTGTCTTTGGTATTAATGATATTGTTCAATAATTTCTTCATTCCATAGGATCACCTTTCTACAGAATGGGCATAAATATGAATCGCTTCCAATCAGTAAACCAGGGAGCTATCTTCCATATTTCTTGGCACAGATAAGTGAGCACCTTCAGCAATGCATCAGTTTATTGAAACATTTCAATTTGTATTCCTTCAACTCCAGGTGCTTTGCTTTTTGCTAATTCCTTTAGTGCAGCCAGGACCTTTTCCATCAATACCATTAGGTTTTTATCATGTGCTATGTCTTGAAATGATTGAATACCAAACATTTCTTTTTACAACAGTGACTGTGTAATCCTTCAATGTTCTGTTGATGCTGCCTATGTTGGAAGTTGCAAGAAAAGAAAAGAAAAGAAAAAAATCATACATACACACACAAACAATGGTGGAAAAAAAAAATAGAGGGCAGCATTTTTAAAAAAGAACATCTAAAAAGAGAATAAAGTGAAAAGAAAAGAAAACAGGGGAAGAAAAAAATATGAGAGAAAAAACCCACAATAACTAAAACTAAGGAGAGGGAAGGAGAACAGAAAAAGAGATAAGAGATAAGAGCATAGTAAAAATAAATCAAGAGATAAAAGACAGGAGAAGAAGTAGAAAGGACAAAAGAAAAGAGGAATCAAAACAAAAAGAAAGTTGAGAAAGAAAGCATAAAAAACAAGAGAAAGGAGTAGTACGAAGGAAAAGAAGAAAAGCAACAACACAGAAAGAAAAGAGTAAAACTGTTGTTGTTGTTGTTGTTAAGTGCCGTCGAGTCGGTTCCGACCCATAGCGACCCTGTACAGGGTTTCTGAGGGGGTAAATCCTTACGGGAGTAGAAAGCCTCATCTTTCTCCCGCGGAGCGGCTGGTAGTTTCGAACCGCTGACCTTAAGGTTCACAGCCCGATTCGTAACCACTACGCTACCAGAGCTCCTATATAGATTACCCTAAAACTAGGTCAGGGTAATCTATATAGGTTGGTACCTGCTGCCAGCCAAGGAGCTCATAAAGTGGTAGGAGGAGGGGTGAGTTGTTGGTGTGCCCAGGCATAAATGGAGTTCCTGAAGATCTAGGTGTTGTCTATGGTCAGAGCAGGTAACTCAGAAGTAGTTCATGTAGGCTATGCAGTGGCTGACATCAGGGTGTTGTTTCAAATGAAATTTCTTCAGGCCCAAAGGGCAGTCGCGGGGAAGATAGCTGGTTATGAGAGTTCCTACTCATTAAGGTCTGGTCAGGGAATGGCTCTGCAAGTCTGAAGAGATACTTCATAATACGAGGGTGGTGCACCCAGGCCCAACTCACAATAGCATGGATCTGACCTCTGGCAAAGCAGGGACTATGCAGGGGGTGGGTGAGAGTGGGAGCAAGGGAATGTAGGGAACAAGACAGAATTTCACTTTTGTCTTCACCAGTCACTAGTGTGAGTCTGTGTTGTCAGGCCATCTCAATCAAATGCTGCTTACAAAAGTTCAAGATGGCTATGCTGAGTCTGTTCACTCATAGGTTGTGTTTCTCACCATCCCTGTGTAGCCTTTCCTGTCAGTATTCAATCGACTTTTCTGCCATTTCTTCTGAAGCTCAGGGTTTCAGAATTATCTTTTGGTCTCTCCTAACTCCTGATGTGGCACTGTCGGATCAGCACTGGACTAAGAACCACAGGTTGGCAGTTCAAACCTACCATCTGCTCCCTAGAAACACTACCCATGAGTTGGAACCAACTCAACAGCACTTAACAACAACAGCTTTGTTTTAGAAAGTCTGGGTAACCTGTCTTGCTAATCTGGTCTCTTGCTGGAAGTCATCTAATAGTATTTTTGACTAACCCTTTAAAATTAGCTAAATATCTGAATAAGTAAACAACAAAATGAGAAACTATAATTTATTAATTAGAAATAGAGAATTAAGGAAATTTCTTATAGATGCTTATTACTGTGAACTCCTGGTGTGCCATGGGATCAGTGTGGATGTCTAACCACAAGATCTACAGTTCAAACCTACCAGCTGCTCCTTAGAAACCCTATACAGTGTATCAATGATTCAGCAGTTACTTGATGCCACGTAACAACACAACAATATCATAGTTACAGTTGTTGTTGTTAAGTGTTGTCAAGTCGGTATCAACTTATAGTGACCTTGTATAGGGTTCCAAAGGGGCAGCTGGTGAACTTGAACCACCAACCTTGAGGTTCAAAGCAAACTTACAGTCCAGTGCATTAACCCACAACACCACACCAGGACTCAGTTATAGTAGAAAGTGCATACTGTATTTGTACAATTTATAGAAATAAAATAAATAAAAAAAAACTTGTGTGGTCATCTCACAGATTTAGAATGAAAACATCATTAGGTCTAAAAAAAAAAAAAAAGCAGTAGTTCTAGAAGCCTACTTAGTATTTCCTCTCCATTGTAACCCTTTTCCTTACATTTCCCAAGAAGTAATCATTATCCTCAGGGTGATATTCAAAATATTTGCTGTCATTGCACATCATTTATTACTGTCAAGAATGCTTTCTATCCACCCAGGGTCCCAGAGGCCAGCAGGCAGTAGGCCATGGGAGCACTCCCTTTTAGCACATCTGTCTTTTGTTTTACTTACAGTGTTCTTAGCCATGTTAATCTATCTAAATGTTTTACTTAGCTAAATCTATAAATATTTTCTCTCATTGCCTCTGGTCTTATAGGCATAGTTAGAAAGACTTACTCTGCATCTAGGTCATAAAGAAATTCATTGATATTTTCTTGAAATATTTGCAAGGTTTCCTTTTCCACATTTTATCTATGGTTTGTAAGGAGTTCATTCTGGTGTATGGTGAGAAATAGGGATCCATTTTTTATTTTTCTCAGAGATTTGAGACTTTTAAAAATTCTAAACCAAATAGATTGGGTCCATTTCTGTATTTTATTTTATGTTCATATTTTGTTTGTCTATTCATGCACCGATAAGGAGCTCTGGTAGCATAGTGGTTATGAATCAGGCTGCGAACCTTAAGGTCAGCAGTTTGAAACTGTCAGCTGCTCTGTGGGAGAAGGATGAGGCTTTCTGTTCCTGTAAAGATTTACAGCCTCAGAAACCCTGTACAGGGTCCCTATGGGCCGAAAACAACTTGACGGCACTTAACAACAAAATTCATGCACTGGTAACATGCTGTTTTCATTTTAGGGGCTTTATATTGTTCTTGTTGTTAGGTCTTCTCCAGTCAATTCAGACTCATAGCTACCCTATGGACAACAGAATGAAATGCTGTCCAGTTCTGTCCCACCCTCATAATTATTATGTTTGAGCCCATTTTTGGTGCCACTCAGTGCCAATCCATCTTGTTGCAGTCCTTCTTCTTTTTGTTGACCTGTCACATTTCCAAGTATGATGTCCTTCTCCAGGGACTGTTTGCTCCTGACAACATGTCTGAAGAACAACACATGAAGTCTCACCATCTTTGCTTCTAAGGAGCATTCTGGCTGTACTTTTTTCAAGACAGATTTGTTTGTTCTTCTGGCAGTCCATGGTGTGTTCAATAATCTTCCCCCAAATCATAATTCAAATACATTGATTTCTCTATGGTCGTCCTTATTCATTGTCCAACTCCCAAATACTTGTGAAGTGGTTGAAAATGCCATGGCTTGGGTCAGGCACATCTTAGTATTCATACTGACATTTTTGCTCTTTATACTTTAAAAAGATCTTTTACAGCAGATATGCCTACTGCAATACATGTTTTGATTGCTTGACTGCTGTTTTCATGAGTGTTGATTGTGGATACAAGCAAAATGAAGTCTTTGACAACTTCAATCTTTTCTACATTTGCCATGATGTCATTTATTGGTCCATTTGTGGGGATTTTTATTTTCTTTACATTGAAGCATAATCCATAAGGAAGGCTGTGGTATCACCTCAGTACCCTTAACCAAACCAAACCCAACCCATTGGCTTGAATTTCTTTTAACTTACTGCCAATGCACCACTACAACTATTTTGTTAGCAAAGTGTTACTTGCATGTGATATTGATGATATTGTTAGATGATTTCCACATTTGTTGGATCTCCTTTCTTTGGAATGGGAACAAATATGGATTTCGTACAATCGGTTGGACAGGTAACTGTCTTCCAAATTTCTTAACACACATGAGTGAGCAACTTCAGAGCTGAATCAGGTTTTTGAAACTTTTCAGTTTGTATTTCTTCGATTCCTAGAGTCTTGCTTTTCACCAATGCCTTCAGTGCAGCAAGAACTTCTTCCTTTAATACCATCATTTCTTGGTAATATGCTACCTATTGAAATGCTTGAGCATTTATCGGTTCTTTTTGGTGCTGTGACTCTGTATTCCTTCCATCTTTTTTTTATGCTTTGTGCATTATTCAATATATTTCCCACAGAATCTTTCAAAATTGCAACCTGAGGCTTGAATTTTTGTTCTTCAATTCTTTCAGCTTGAGAAATGCTGAGTGTTATACCCTTTTGGTATTCTAACTCTAGGTCTTCTTACATTTGAATACAGTATTTTACTTTTTCTTCTCAAGTTGTCCTTTGAAATAAGGTCTTCAAATCTTTTACTTCTTCATTTCTTCCAGTTGCTTTAGCTTTTCTACACTCTACAGCAATTTTCAGATTCTCTTCTGCTATCCATTTTGGTCTTTTCTTTCTTTCCTGTCTTTTTAGTGGCCTTTTGCTTTTTTAATGGACGATGTTCTTGACGTCATCATATAAGTCTTCTCATTTTAATTCATCAAATCTGGACTTAAAATGGTCTCTAAATTCAGGTGGAATAAATTGAAGATCATATCTGGGATCTCATGGAATTTAAAAAATTCTCTTCAGCTTCAGCCTGAGTTTGCATATAAGCAATTTTCTGTTGATTCCACAATTGGCCACTGACCTTGTTTTGACTGATGATAATTTAGTTTCTCGATTGTTTTTACCCCCACAGATGTAGTTGATTTGATTCCTGTGTATCCAATATAATGAGGTTCCCATGTATTGTTCATTTTTGTTAGGTGTCCTTGAGTTGGTTCTGACTCATAGCAACTATACACACAACAAAACGAAACATTGCCTAGTCCTGCACATTCCTCACAATTGTTGTTATGTTGAGCCTATTGTCATTCTGCCAATCCATCTCTTTGGGAGTCTTCCCCTTTTACAATGACTTTCTGCTTTCTCAAGCATGATGTCCTTTTACAGGGACTGGTCCCTCATAATAGTATGTCCAAAGTATGAGAGACAATGTTTTGCCATTAACTGCATATTTCATAAAGAATTTGGTGGTAGTGGTTGTGTGCTGTGGAGTTGGTTCTGACTCGTAGTGACCCTGTACAGGGTTTCCTAGGTTGTAAATCTTCACGGGAACAGAATGCCTCATCTTTCTCTGGCTGAACAGCTGGTAGTTTCGAACTGCTGACCTTGAGGTTAGCAGGCCAATTTGTTATCACTATACTACCAAAAAGGAGCTCTGATAGTAATATACTTATCAGAAATCATGCAGTCTAGAAAAATGCAAACAAATCTAACACTTGTTATGCAGATTTTACTACAATTGAATCTTCCATTTAGATCTTCCTTGATGAGCAGCTAAATCAAAAAAGAAACATGATGGATATTGTTCTTAAAAAAGAAGAATCTTGATGTTCTTTGGGAAAAAGATTTTTTGCTGCTATTAACTTCTAAAAGGAATTTTTCAAATGGAGTTATTCTTGAGCAAAATTGAGTTGTAATTCTCAGCTTTTACCATCCCCCCATTGTATCTCAGGAGATGGGCTTTTATCTCACTGGTTTAGAGTTAGTTCTTTATGAACCATTCTCCTTATTTAGACTAAATGCTCTTTGAGGACTTGGATTATGTCCATTCATCTTAATGTGGAATTTTTCATAATAAGTCAGAATTTAAATGTTTGTTTTTTAAATTTTTTTTGCTATTTTAATAGTTAATTTTTTTTTTATTGTGAATTGAATGATAGTTTACATGGGAAAACATCAGCTTTACATTCATCACATTTATATTACATTGACTTTACATTCATCCTATCGTATTTCATTTCATTGCAATGACTTCAATTCCCTCCATGCATCATCGTTCAACAGCATTTGCTTCCATTCCCTGTTTTTTTTATTTTCTTTTTTTTTTCCGGATGTACCCCAAAGCACTCAGGAATATATAACCATTCAAACAACCTGATCACCAGCACACAGCCCCTCTCCCTCCTTGAGTCTAGAGTCCCCAGTGGCTCCATAGCTCCATGTCATCATCTCTGCCTCCATCTCTGGCATCAGTCACTGTTTTTCTGGGTAGGGTCCTGTACTCTGCACTTCTCCCTTGATGGTCCCAGGGTCTGCCACTCCTGGACTGCAAGATCAACTACTCCCTTTTGTTACAAAACATCTACCTTTACATTTGCAACTTTAGCAATCAGTTTTGATAACAATTATTCACTATTTAAATATATTTTTTAATCAATGAATGGATAATAAATGACTAAGTGAACAATCACTATTTTGAGGGTTTAATCAATTGTATTTCTCAGCTGTCACGTAAAATATTGGACTTGGGGTAGTTATTTAACAGTTCATCTATTCAATAATATTTATGTACCACCTGTTGTATGCCAGCACTGTTTTAGTATTCAGATATGGTAGCTAACAAGAGAGCTATAAGAATATCTCCTACCTTTGAGAACTTATATTCTAAAGATGGAGAGATAAATTAATTAGTAAAATATATAATATGTTAGATAAGAAGTGATTTGAGAAAGGAAAAAAAAAACCTTCAAAATGTAGTGAAGGAAGATAAAGAGTGCTAGGCTGTGTGTGTGTGTGTGTGTGTGTGTGTGTGTGTGTGTGTGTGTGTGTGTTTGAGGGAGACACAGAGAGAGATTAAGAGCTTTGGATAGCAGAATCCAGGAAAAAGTCATTCCTTAGACATTCTGGCTTCTTAGGGTGACTGATGTAATTAGGGATAAAAACCATAGTGAACTAATATCGAGGCAGGTAATGGTGTTGAGACAGAGTTTGGGAGGAAAAAGGAAGTTTAGCTCATTTCCAGAACTACATATAATTATGGATATTTGCCCCATTGGGACACACACACTGTTGTGGATGTATTCGCTTATACAAGCAGGTTAAGTGTACAAATTTTGGGGAGAGGGTTAAGGCAAGTTACTGGGGAGAGGAGGTGTTGTTGTTAAATGCCATCGAGGTGGTTCTGACTCATAGCAACCCTGTCTACTGTCGGGATCCAGCCTCGACAGAGGAGTGAGTTTCACGAAGAAGGGAGATCAGGAAGGCAAAAGAAAAGACTAGAGACAAAAGACACAGACACATGAACTTGATGCAAGCTGACAGGCAGATAGTCCTGCTGCCAAGAATGCATGCAGAACTAACTCTACCTCCGTCTTTTATTTTCTTTCGTAAGGAGGAATTTGTCACAAAGGAAAAATGTGATTGTTCAGATAAGAAGGGATACAGAACTGAAATGTGGTTAATCATTCAAGACAGGACACAATAACTCACAGGAACAACTCTTAAGCTATTTTCAGAGTACCTCATGGTTTTCTAAACAATCCAACATTCTTATCTTTGTTGAGAAAGGTTCAATCAAGCTGTTATAAATTAACCTTTAGGCCTAAATGACCTAGGGTAACAACGTGCGGTTTCTCAAGGATGCCTAACATATTTTTAGCATTTAATCACTAGTGGGTAAGGGTGAAAAACTTAAAAGCTCATATAAAGGTTAGTTTATAATTTCTGAAGGGAATTAAGCTGTTATTCTCTGCTTAGCAGGTAAAAATACATGCGTTTGAACAAGATTTCAAACATTTAGTTTTATTTGTTAAACTAGTAATCTTTTCTTGCTACAGTGAAGAATACCTGGATAACACTGATTATGCCTGAGGGCAGTTTAAGGGGCTGCTGCCATAGTCTTTTAATCAAATATTCTCAGAATTACCATTCCACTTTATTTGCAAACCCTGAACAGTTTTTCTCCAGAATCTACTCTCATAATCCCAATACATCTGTTTCTGTTCTTCCTGAGTCATTTGAGGAAGTTTTACTGCCTCCGCTTTAAAAGGGGTTTTGGTCCCATAGTTGTACATGGACATCAAAAGCTCATGTTTCAAGTTAATATCAAACATAACTGAACAGTTGGATAAGGTGCAATTCTGACATGCATCCCAGGTAGCTATAGCCTGTTCTTCAGAAAGATTTGTTTCCAGGACCCTACGCATTGCCAACACCTACAAGGCAGTGGCATTTATAGTGGAGTCTTTAAGAGAGGCAAAGTGTACATCAAAAGAAACCACTTTCCCAGAAGCTACAATTACTGGAGTTAGAAGCATAAAGAACAAGTACAGAATGAACAATATGAGACTAGAAGGAATTGTACAGAGGTAGTCATCCAGTGAGTTCCCAAAAACCAATGAGCCCGGGACTTCAGGAGGTCACTACCTTGGCCCTTAGGGTCCATGGCTTGCAATCCTGAGGAGGGCCTTGGGGTTGGATTTTCATCCATTTTGTCACAGGGCCACAGCTTCTCAGTGCTTGCATATGTCGTTCCCGACAAGCTACCATTTCCGAAGATTAGCTGGTGTGTTAGAACCACTAACCTTGTAGTTAGCAGTCTAGTGCTTATCTTGAAATGCCACACCAGGACTCCAGGGAGAAGACAAGGAGGATGAAAAAAAATCTCAGTCACACTGAGAATTCTTACTGCAATCGTGTTACAACAGTAATGTTTTTAGGAAATAATTCCAGAATTGTCAATTGGAAGTCAAAGTATAATTTAGGTAGGTAAAAAGTAATTTCCTGGGCTGGATTTAGGCCAAGACACTGGAATTAATACCTCATCTCTTGAAAAAATTGCCAGGGGATCTCTAATAATCACATAGGAGCATGGACTCAGATTTACAACTCCGGTATAGGCTGGTATCTTCAGAGGCGGCTCCACTTAACACTCAGAACAGACTGGAGAAATGAATGGCACCTAAATACTACCGACTGATTTGCATACACTCTGAGCTTCCAGTAGCACCTGCATTTTCCTAGAGAGCTCCTATGCCTAAGGACTGCCAAGACTTTCTTCTGTCAAATAGAACAAGATCAGATCAATTGATACTAAAGGAGCTCTGCGGCCAAGAAACTTAAAAAATAAAATGGGTCAAGAGATTCTTGCTGCAGTGATCATTAGTTTGAAGCAGGCAAATATGTAAATATGAGTATTAGAGAAAAGGTTAAGGTGGTAAACTATGAACTAAGAACCCCAGACTGGGTTTCCCTAGCTACAGCTAGCAAAATATTTGCAATGGTTTCTTCTCATTTTGAGTTGTACCCCATCAGAAAATGAAGGTCCTGAAAGCTTTGCTCCATTCTTATCATTAAGGTCAACTCCACTTTGCAGAGGCAGTGCTTGCTTGGTCGTATTCTGAGTGTCTTCCAAGCTGAGGGAGCTCATCTTCTGACACTAGATCAGACAATGCTCACCTGCTATTTATCTGTTTCTCAGTGACTAACCACTCAGTTCTGGTTATGAATCGGGCTGTGAACCTTAAGGTCAGCAGTTGGAAACTACCAGCTGTTCCACAGGAAAAAGATGAGGCTTTCTGCTCCCATAAAGATTTACAGCCTCGGAAACCCTGTACAGGGTCGCTATGAGTCAGAACCGACTCGACAGCACTTAACAACAACAACAACCACTCAGAAGTGGTCTGCCTCTCCTTCTTAGTCTTCATCTGGCAGCTCTGCTGAAAGTGATCCCCCATGGATGACCTTGATGGTATTTAAAATACTAGTTGTATAGTTTCCAACTTCCAGTTTCATAGCAACATACAAGCCACCACAGTATGACAAAGTGTTAAAAAAGCAATGGTTCTCCCTAACTAGAGAAGGTGAAAACACACACACAACTATATACACACAAGGGGGTTTCAACAAGTTTGTGGAAAAATAGAATTAAAAGCGAACTGAATTTTCATCACTCTACTTTCCTCCACATGGAAGGACCAATATAGCTATTTGTGAGCTATTAAGACCCTAGTCATTACTCACCAATGTATCACATGGTCTTTGTGGACTGTGTTAGGCCAATTGACCCTTGTCTGCCTTTAGACTATGGTCCTGAACCCCCAGACCCATCAAGTCATTCCTTCATGGTGTTTGATTACGTATAAGACATTTTCATAACTTTGTCCCCTGTATGTTCTATCATATTCTTGCATATATTTGCAGCAAGGCAAATACTCACAGCTCAATTTTCAGTGCAACAATAGACAAGTCCGTAAGGGGAACAATATCACTAGTAAAGTACATACACCTTAGATTAATCAACCATTTGAGATTAAAAAAAAAAAAAAAAA
>NW_006408532.1:26924254-26932619 GCF_000296735.1 Chrysochloris asiatica | reverse complement strand
ACGGCACACAACAACAACAAATATATATATGACTTTATGTTTCTGTAATGTATATATGTTTAAACGTCACTTATTTGGATTTAAGCTGAGATCAGGCATCACTGAACAGCCACTTATGTTACAGTGGCAGAGAAAGAATGAGAATATGGAAGAGGGCAGGTAAGCATTTCTTGCTAGATAGAGAAGTCAGCTAAAAAAGTCTCAAATTGTCAGTCGAAAAAGCCAGAGTTGACTTCTGCCATGCTTTTTGTGACACATATGGTGTCAAAAGCTTAAAAAGAAGAATTAAATGTCTCTAGTCAACACATCAATGGACTCAACCATGGCAATAATAGTGAGGTTGGTCCAGGATAGGGCAGTGTTTTGTTCTGCTGTGCATAAGGTCTCTGTGAGTCAGTACCGACTCAATGGTACCTTGCAACAACAACAACAAGTCAAGACATGAAGTGTTGGTGTGGTGCTGCAGGTTAATATGCTGTACTGCAAAGTCAGTTTGAACTGCAAGGTTGATGGTTCAAGCTCACCAGCTGCTCCTCAGAAAATCTATACAGGGTTGCTATGAGTTGGAATTGACTAATTGACACTTAACAACAACAATATGATGGAATCCTGGTATGGCGCTGTAGAATAAGCTCTGGATTGCAAATGTCAAGATCAGCAGTTCAAACCCACCAGCTGCTTCTCCAAAACCATATACAGGGTCGCTATGAGTTGGAACCTACTCTATTGCACTTAACCACAGCAACAACAAGAAGTTCAAGACATGAAGTTCCTAGGTGGCACAAATTGTTAAGTACTTACCATTTGCGAAGGGTTGTCAACTAGAGTCCATTCAGAGGCACCTTGAAAGAAAAGCCTGGCCATTTACTTCTGAAAAAATCAACCCTTGAAACTCTGTGGATCACAGTTTGACTCTTACACACACGACATCACCATGAGTCACAATTGACTCAATGGTAATTGTTTTGTTTTCTTTTTTAAGTTGACACATATTCTTCATTTTATCAAAATCCCTTCTACCACCTCTGCGCCGATTTCTATTACCCACTATGTCTGGTAGAGTAGTGGTTACGAATCGGGCTGCGAACCGTAAGGTCAGCAGTTCGAAACTACCAGCAGTTCTGCAGGAGAAAGATGAGGCGTTCTGCTCCCGTAAAGATTAACAGCCTTGGAAACCCTGTGCAGGGTCGTTATGAGTCGGAACCGACTCCACGGCACATAATAACAACAACAACAACTATGTCCTGAAGTCCATTCCAACTCTCACTCTGTAGTCTAACAGTTGTGTTCCGGGAGCAAGCAAGGAGCAAAAGTCATATCTTTGAAAGCTGGATATGTCAGAATACTGAGACAAGACCTGGATTGGTTAAATACAACAGCTATTATATGAATGAACAAAGAGTAGTGCTGTCTTTTTAAGCAGTTGAATGTGAATATCTAGACCAACCTCTCGTCTGTCTACATACAAATTTTCCTCCTTTCCTTCAAAAGTCAAAGACATGATGTAGGTCCTATCAGACCCAATAGGACCTACCTTATATCCTATACAGGGTTGCTGTGGGTCAAAACTGACTTGACAGCATTTCACAAAAACAAATCAGGTCCAATGAAAATCCACTGCAGAAATTTTGCTGGGATTAGGAAAGAAGATAATTCTCGGCTGACTACATTTAGTTCACCCCATGGACAACTTTTTCTGAGAAGAGAGATTACCAATGCCAGTTTTATTAGTCAGAGATCCTGTGAACAAAACATAGCCCACCTGGTATTTCAATGCTGTTGTTGTTGTTATTAACTGCTGTCATGTTGACTCCAACTCATAGTGACCCTGTATAGGGTTTCTGAGGAGCAGCTGGTAAGTTTGAACTACCGACCTTGTGGTTCACAGTCCAGTGTTGATCCTACAGTGCCACACCAGAAGTCCATTACTTCAATAGGGAACATTTAATATGGAGAATTTTTGTACCAGGGGTTCAAAGAACTAGAAAGTCAACCACGAGAAGATGAGACAATACAGAGATTACCAGCTTCAGTAAACTCCTGTCACCTAGAGGACTAGAGGGAAGACGGAGTGTGCTTGAAACCAAAGGTCCCAGGTGGATGCTAGGAACCATGGTAGATCTAAAAGATGTAGGCAGGGGTGTGGATATATGCCTGAAGCAGAGAAAGAGAGGAAGAAATCTTATTTATTTATACCTTTTTCACAGTTCCTGGGGGTACAAATGGTTAAGTGCTTGGTTACTAAACTTAAAGTTGGCAGTTCAAATCTACTCAGAGTTTCTTTGGTAAAAAGACCTGATGATCTCCTTTTAAATGATCACAGCCTTAAAAACCTTATGGATCACCATTCTACTTTGAAGCACATGGGGTTGCCATATACATTAGAATTAACTCGGTGACAATTAGTTATACCTCTCCCTGCCTTCCAGTCCCCTGCCAGCATTTCCCACTTTATTTAAAAAAAATCAAGAAACTAGTTGGTAAGAGAAACCAGGAGCCATAGTTGCCTGAGTCTGATGCCTGTGATACAGTGACAGGATAGACAATGGAGCTGACAGACACGAGGTCACGGGACAGCGAAGAGGGAAGGAGCAGAAACATTGATCTGGTTCACCAATGCGTAGCCTGCCCAAGGTTGACTGCCTCCTCGTCCCTCAGGTGCTCTCCCCTTTTGCTTACATGTTTTCATTTATAAGATGTTCTTTATGGATGTGATTTTGCCATCTCACTTTCAAAGTCTTCTGTTCACACACATAACACCTTATTCAAGGCCATTCTACTTAGATAGGTGGTTTCCTTTCAATGCCAATTTAAAGTTATTTTCATAAGTATACATGTATTTGAAACCAGAAAAGAAAAGAAAAGGAACACATTTGAGAAGAGAGTATAGTGCTGACACAAACCAGAAATCCATTATAGTGTACTTTGCAAATACTGGAGGTAATTAAAGACTTTTAAGGGCAACTACAGTATTATTTACTTGACAGTGGAACTCTTACAGGCTATTATGTAAATACACATTGAGCAGATTTTAAAAGTGCATGCTATTTACTACTCATAAGTGTTGTTAATATGTATTTGAATTAACCCTAAGGAGCCATTTCAGTCTCTTATACGAATTTACATTTATGAATGTTTTTATAAAATGCGTATTATTTACCCAATAGGCAGCTCTGTCACAAGAAATGCCAGCGCTGATTGTCAATTTAACCTCACATGAGTTTCTAGGCAATTGTTCCTTAGGTATGTCTGTGGGTTGGGTACCCCTAAATAGCTTTTGCTTTCAGAACAGAAACCTGTAAGCCAAGATCCATGGGCTGTTCAAACTTTCCATGGGAAAGTTCCAGTCTGTTTTGATGGTTCTGGTGGGTTTTATTGTTGTTGTTGTTGTTGTTAGGTACCATCGATTTGGTACCAATTCATAGTGACCCTATGCACAACAGAACAAAATACTGCCCGGTCCTGGACCAACCTCACAATTATTGTCACGCTTAAGCCCATTGATGCTGCCACTTTGCCAATCCCTCTCCTCTTTTTCTCTGACCCTCACCTTACCAAACATGATATCCTTCTCCAGCGACTGGTCCCTCCTGACAATATGTCCGGAGGATAAGAGACGAAGTATGGCCATCTTGGCCTCCAAGGAGCACTCTGGCTGCACTTCTTCCAACACAGATCTATATGTTCTTTTGGCAGCCCATGGCACTTTCAATATTCTCCTCCAACACTGTAACTCAAATGTGTCAATTTTTCTACAATCTTTGATATCAGAACACATCTCATCTTAAAAAATAAAATAAAGATTTCAGCACTGAATATGGCAATCTATAAATTGTATGTGTGCAATCACCTTATTTGATCTGTGAACTGAAGTCAACATCTATAACATAAAGATGACCAGACGCTAGTGTCAGATCCCTGTGAGACGCTGAATTTGCTTCTTATCTTTACCACCTCTTCCCACCTTTCTGCCTTTCATATCAGAATGGAACCTTTCCTGCCTCATTCATTTTCTCTGAGACACCAATAATGCCAATCCCTCTTCCGCACACATTCACACACACACACATGCACCATATGCAGTGAATGCATGAAAGCAAGGCAGATTTGCTGCCAATACACACACCATATGCAGAATTTACACAGGAAATCTGTTCCATGACTGGTGCACCCCTCAGCCAGATCAAAGATATAAACAGGGATCCAGTGTAAAAAACCTTAAGAGTTGCCATGCTATCTAGTAAAGAGGCAAGGTGGACACACCACACCTTTATCACTAATTGCCAAGATGTAGCATAAATCCAATTCCCAGCTGGAAGTAGACCCAGTCTTTACCTTTCCACACCTCTTTTTCTTACCAGTCACTTCTGTGGCACTTCACTCTTTCACCTTAACCACCAAGAGGTAGGTCAAAACGTCTGTGGCTACTCATGCCAGGTTATGAATACAAGCTTTAGTCTCTGCACCATTCTCTGCATTCAGAACATCCAGTGCCTCTCTTTTCCTCTGTTCTGTTGAGGCTAGGTCATATGTTTCTCTTGACTATATGTGCAGATTTTCTCTGCCCACCAGCCACTCAGAACTGGTTCCTCCTGTGTTAGGACTCTGTCCTTAAGACTGTCTGTACAGCCCTCCTCAGAATTAGCCACTCGGAACTAAGAGTTGCATTGTCCCTTTTGTTGTTGCTGTTGTTGTTAAGTGCCTTTGAGTCGGTTCCAACGCATAGCGACCCTTGTATAGGGTTTCTGAGGAGCGGCTGGTGAGCTTGAACTGATGACCTTGCAGTTCAAATGGTTTTGCAGTCTGACACGTTAACCCACAGCGCCACACTCTTAATTCTCTATAACAGCTCACAGAATTCATGGAGACCACCTGGTGCTGTGAGTTAATGCACTGAACTGCAAAATCTGTTTGACCATCACAGTTGGCTGTTCAGGGTCACTATAAGTCAGAACCAACTCAATGTCACTTTACAACAACAACCACAACCTAGACTTAAAGGAGCACTAATGGTGTAGTAGGAGTCCTGGTGTGGCATTGTGGGTTAATGCACTGAACTGCAAAGTTGGTTTGAATCGCAAGGTCAGGTGTTCATGCTCACTAGCCACTCTGCCAAAACCCTACACAGGGTCACTATGAGTCAGAATTGACTCAAGGGTAAATAACAACAATAGAACCTTAATACATAGTCATGATTAATGTAATTAATGAACAGACACATTTGTACCATGCACCCTCACCTATACTGAAGTTAGTTGCTAGGTGTGGAATTTGCTGGTTATTTTGGCAAACAATGGTATCTTGATTTCACAGGTATTTTCAAAAACCAGTTTCTCAGTCTTACATAATAGTGAAATGATTTCTTTGAGATAGTCACTCTAGGCTTAAAGTCTCTGTTCCTTCCTGATAAGAACAAGGTGTCATTTTACACTCCAAAGTGTAAAGAGACACACCAGGTGCCCAGTGGCTCTGTAGGAAAAGACTTGGTAATCTGATCCCAGAGATTATAGTTTAGCCCAGTTTTCAAAAAGATGGTGATTCAAATCTACCCAGAGGCACTTCAGAAGAAAGGTCTGGCAATCTTCTGAAAGATCACAGGCATTAAAACCCCTCTGGAGCAGAATTTTCACTCTGAAACACAGAATTGACATGAGTCAGAATCAATGATGGCAAATGGCTTGATATTTTTCACCAGCTCTATCTTGCTTATTTATTATAAATAAACTTGGAATCTGTGGATTTATGAGAGCATGGCTGTTTAGAGAATTCATGGGTAAGAAATGAGATGTTTTATAACCCCCACTAAGTAAGCTGTAAGGAGATCTGGTAGTGTAGGGGTTGCAAGTCAGGCTGCTAACCTCAAGTCAACAGTTCAGAACTACTAGCTGTTCCAGGGGAGAAAGATGAGGCTTTCTGCTCCCATAAAGATTTACAGCCTCAGAAACCCTATGGAGGGTCGCTAACAGTCAGAAGTGACTCCACGGAGTACAACTACCACCACTATGTAAGCAATGTCTCACAGGCGTTGCTTAAACTGGCAAGCTAAGGCAAAATCAGATGTTTCTTCGTGATGGAGTGCTGAGGTAAAGGTATGAGGCTTCTCTCTGAAAGCAGGTTTTGCCTGAGCATTGTGGTTCTTCTACTCGTCTTGGAACCAGTAAGATCCTTGATTCCTAAGAGTTTGCTTTAACAATTCAATCCTTTGTGTGTGTGTTTTTTATCAGATTCTCTTTGGTAACTCCTGAGGCATCAGGGTACCTCAGAAACTTCCGGCTCTGATTTAGAGGTCACTCATTGTGCAAACTTTCCACATTTACTAAATTCATGAACAAATAACCGCCAAATACGTTGGACTGAGTCAGTTCTGAATCACGGTGACTAATGTAATGCCCAGCGCCCTTCTGCCTCAACATCAAACACAAGCTCCGCCAGGAACAGATCCTTCATCGCCAGCAGCAGGCCCAGCTCATGCGCCAGCGGATGGCTACCATGAACACCCGCAACATGCCTCAGCAGAGCCTGCCTTCTCCTACCTCAGCACCACCTGGCACCCCCACGCAGCAGCCCAGCACGCCACAGATGCCACAGCCCCCAACCCAGCCCCAGCCCTTGCCAGTGAGCATGTCACCAGCTGGCTTCCCTAGCGTGGCCCGGACTCAACCCCCTACCACGGTGTCCACAGGGAAGCCCACTACCCAGGTGCCGGTCCCTCCACCCCCCCCCCCCCCCCCCCCTGCGCAGCCCCCACCAGCGGCGGTGGAGGCCGCGCGGCAGATTGAACGGGAGGCCCAGCAGCAGCAGCACCTGTACCGCGTCAATATCAACAACTCCATGCCCCCAGGGCGCACGGGCATGGGGACCCCAGTGAACCAGATGGCCCCTGTGGGCTTGAACAAGCCGCGCCCCAGCCAGGTGAGCGGGCCTGTCATGTCCAGTATGCCACAGAGCCAGTGGCAGCAGGGCCCCCTGCCCCCGCAGCAGCAGATGGCAGGCATGTCCCAGGCAGCGATGCCCATTCAGACCCAGACAGCAGTGGCGGGTCAGCGTATGACCAGTGTGCAGCTGCCCCGGAGCATATCGCCTAGTGCCCTGCAGGACCTGCTGCGGACCCTAAAGTCACCCAGCTCCCCTCAGCAGCAGCAGCAGCAGCAAGTGCTGAACATCCTCAAATCCAACCCGCAGCTCATGGGTGCATTCATTAAGCAGCAAAGTATGTGTTCAACCAGCTGGGCTTGCAGCCCCAGCCCAGCCTGCACTCACAGCCCGGCCTACAGAACTTGAACACCATGCAAGCCATTGTGTCCTGGCCTGGGATGCCACCACCTCAGCCGTCCATGGGAGGCCTGAACCCCAAGGGTTAGGCACTGAACATCATGAACCCAGAGCACAACCCCAACATGACAGAGAAATGCTGAGAAGGCAGTTACTGCAGCAGCAACAGCAGAAGTGACAACAACAAGGGGGCGCAGGCCTGACCAGGGGCATGGCTGGGCATGGCCAGTTCCAGCAGTCACAGGGACCCAGAGGCTACCCCCCAGCCATGTAGCCCCAGTCGATGCCTCAGCATCTTCCCATGCAGGGTAGTTCTATGGCCCAGCTGGCAGAGCAGCTGGAGCAGCTGGGGCAGCCTGGGCTCCTGGGCAGCCCGATGGCACCCCCAACATTCAGCAGGCCTTGCAGCAGCGGATCTTGCAGCAACAGCAGATGAAGCAGGAGATGGGGTGCTGGGGCCAGCCAAACCCCATGAGCCCCCAGAAGCACATGCTCTCAGGACAGCCACAGGCTTCTAACCTCCCCGGCCAGCATATGGCCACATCCCTCAGTAACCAGGTGAGCTCTCCAGCCCCTGTCCAGTCACCAGGGCCCCAGTCCCAGCGACCACATTCCAGCCAGTCCCCCAGGGATACATTCCCAGCCTTCGCCTCACCATGTCTCTCCCCAAACTGGCTCTCCATGGCCAGTTCCATGGATCAGGGACACTTGGGGAACCCTGAACAGAGTACAATGCTCCCACAGCTGAGCACCCCCATCAGGAAGGTCCTGTCCAGTGAGTTGTCCCTGGTCGGGGACACCAAGGGGGACACACTGGAAAAATTTGTGGAGGGTTTGTAGCATCTGGCAGGAGAGGGGCACTCAATTTCCCCTTCCTGTTTTCGGCCCTTTTGTCCTGACAACCCAGGCCTCTAGGTTCTGTTTCTTCCTAGATGGAACTGCCACTTCCAAGCTGTGGGAGAGTGGATTGCTGTTCAAAGAAACAATACAAAGAATATTTTTTTTGTTGTTAAAAAACCAGTTGATTTAAATATCTGGTCTCTCTCTCTCTCTCTGTTTTTGTTTTTGCTTTGTTTTTATTTTTGTTTTGGGG
>NW_006408532.1:26912980-26923927 GCF_000296735.1 Chrysochloris asiatica | reverse complement strand
ACACACACATACACATCTATACATACATACTGGCCGGAGCCAAACTCTTGTCTTGCAGATGTAGAAATTGTTGCTTTGTTTCTCTGATAAACTGGTTTTAGACAAAAAATAGGGATGATCACTCTCTTAGACCATGCTAATGTTACTCTGGAAGAAGCATTCTTTTCTTTCTTCTATGTGAAACTTGAAATGAGGAAAAGCAATTCTAGTATAAATCATGCAAGCTCTATAATTACTATAAATAAGAATATTCAAGAAGATTCAATCACTGTATAGAATGGTAACGTACCAACTCATTTCTTATATCATATTGTTAAATAAACTGTGTGCAACAGAAAAAAAAAAAAATTCAGAGTAGAATTGTGCTCCATAACGGTTTCAATATCTGATTTGGGGGATGTAGAGCTCCAAGTCTTTCTTCAAGGTACCTGTGGGTAGATTAACTCTAGCTTTTCAGTTAGCTGTCTAGTGCGTTAACCATTTGTACCACATAAAGACTCCCATAAACAAAACTACCTCAAAGGGATAATGTGAGCATTGAATGGCTAAAACCCCAAACCCACTGCTGAGGCGTTGATTCTGACATTAGAGAACAGAGTAGAACTGCTTCATTGGCTTTTGATTGGTTGGTTTTGTGCTGTGGAGTCAGTTCAGACTCATAGCGACCCTGTACAGGGTTTCCGAGGCTGTAAATCTTTATAGGAGCAGAAAGCCTCATCTTTCTCCCACCAAACAGCTGGTAGTTTCAAACTGCTAACTTTGCGGTTTGCAGCCGCATTTGTAAATCGGTACATAAGCAGACTGCCTCATCTTCTGAGGAGCAGCTGGTGGGTTCAAACTGTCAATGTTTCAGTTAGCAGCCAGATACTCAACCACTGTGGCACCAGGACACCTTACTGAATGGATAATAAATGAAAAAATACATTAAACAATTATGAAATACAATACAATGGACAGAATTGCTGTTTTTACGGGAATCGACTTTTCTCTCGCTCTCTTTTTTAAAACTTTTATTGTAAATTGAGTGAGTGAAGGTTTTACAGGACAGATCATCAGTTTCACATTCAACAAATCACTGCAATGCTTACAATCCCCTCCATGTACCGTCAGCTAACAGTATTTAGCCCTACTACCTTTTTTCCTTTTGAGTGCACACATACCACATTGAAAATATATAGTTGTTTAAATGTCCAAAGGGCACATTTTACAAGTCAGCCTCCTGCTTGCAGGCACACTTCCTTTCTTAGTCCCTGGGCCCATAGTCCTCTGTTGCTCCATCTCTCTATGCTATCGCTTCTGCCACCATCTCTGTTGTCACCTCTTTTCTGGTTTGGGTCCCTTGTTCCTCTTACATTCTTTCCTCTTATGGTACTAGGGTCTTCTGTTTCTGATATGACAGATTAACTCTTTTACATTTACAGTGACAATTGCCATTAGACCTGAAAATAATTATTCACAATTGAATTATAACATCCTATCCCCATCATCACCGGACCCATCTGAAAAAGAGGAAACCTATTCTATCTTACTCTCTTCTTTCTGACCCTAAGTGCCCTCATGAAAACTTGCAAGTCAGCCACTTCATGCCTTTTTTGTTGTTGTTAAGTGCCATTGAGTTGGTTCCAACTCATAGCAACCCTGTGTAGGGTTTCTGAGGAGCGGCTGGTGAGCTTGAACTGCTGACCTTGCAATCCAATGCAGTAGCCTATAGTGCCACATCAGGACCCCAGTATTAGATTGTTGTTGTTGTTGTTGTTAAGTGCCATCGAGTCGGGTCCGACCCATAGCGACCCTGTACAGGGTTTCCGAGGGTGTAAAATTGCCATTTTATAAAAATCAATGAACAATGTGCAAAAATCAGAAATATGTTATGGTTCAGGTAAATATTATAGTCATAATGTATGTGTCGGCCACCAAGAAAAAGATTGTTGTTGTTGTTAAGTGCCGTTGAGTCAATTCTGACCCATAGTGACCCTGTATAGGGTTTCTGAGGAGCAGTTGGTGAGCTTGAACCACTGACCTTGCAGTTCAAACAGCTTTGCAGCCTGGCACATTAACCCACAGCACCACCCAAGAAAAAGATTAGGGCAAGTTAAATGGTGGCACTCATGATTTGTATGTTGGTAACCCAATACTTTCTCAATATTTTTCTACTTCCTCTTCCTCACACTCTCTACAGAGTTCAGAAAGGAAAATTTACCTTTCCAGCCATAGCCCAATACAGTCAGGTGATGTTGTGTCATATACATAAGCGGAAGCTTCTGGGAAAGTGAGACTGGTACCATGCCTCCCTTTGCTCTATTTCCTGTCATGGGTGTGACATTGTCATTGTCACTTGGCTAACAGGTTTACATCACTGATTATGGATAAAAAGAACCTGGATTGTAATCATATCACATAACAACCCTGAGGTTTCTAATAGTGTCCTCTTGTTATGTGGGAAAATTCAACATGCATTCACTTGAGCCATGGTTAACTGGGATTTCTGTAATTTGCAGCTAAAAGAAGAAAATTCTAGACTGATGTAGTAGTAGTCAACATGAATTTGTACCTGGTAACAATCAAATTACCATAAGAAATTATCAAAGTTTGGATAGCATGATTTTCATCTAGAAATCTTATTAATGACAGAAAAATTGTTTTTTGTGATAATCTTTATTAGAATCTTTACTAAAGATGTCACCGACATCTTTTTTTAAAATGATACTTCAACCATAATTTAGTACCATAAGCTTATCTTCCCGAAACCAACAATTATTATTAGGGAGCTCTGGTAGCGTACTGGTTACGAATCGGGCTGTGAACCTTAAGGTCAGCGGTTCGAAACTACCAGCCGCTCCACGGAAGAAAGATGAGGCTTTCTACTCCCATAAAGATTTACACCCTCGGAAACCCTGTACAGGGTCGCTATGGGTCAGAACTGACTCAACGGCACTAAACAACAATAACAACAAATTTTCTGTAATAGCTGCTGGTCGCCTGGTTGTGACCAGCATAAATGACAATTTCATAAGAACTGTTGCTATAACAAAAGAAATTTCTGAGATCTAGTATCAGATATGGGGCTCTAATAGTGACATTTAAAAAATGTATTTATTCACTGAATAAAGGAATTTCTTAAAATTACCTTTTTTATTTTTTTCTCTTTTATATGCAAGGAAAATCTATCAACACTTCTGCTTAATTATTACTTGGAATCTTTTAATACTCACCATAGTGCTAGTTATTCACACACACACATACCTTCAGTATATGATTGCTCAAAATCATTTCTTTTTTTTTTGTAAATTTCTTTGCCTAAACATACCAGACATATATTCACACATGCATACATACATACATATTATGTACATCTAATAAAAATTATCTTTGGACCAAAGTACTTCCATTTTCAGGCCAAATTGCAATTTTTGAAAATAAGTTTTTACATCCAACTCTTGTAAGCCTATTCTTTGTTGTTGTTGTTAAGTGCTGTCGAGTTGGTTCCGACCCATAGCGACCCTGTATAGGGTTTCTGAGGAGCTACTGGTGAGCTTGAATGGCCGACTTTGCAGTTCAAGCAGCTTTTTGAACACATTAACCCATAGCGATATACCAGGACTCCATTAGCTGTAGTTATTTCATCATTGATAATCGATTTAGAAATATTATCCTGGCTATTAATAGTTTGTATTAAAAATAATAAGTATTACTAAAGTAGAATTTTTTTTGACAAAATATTCACTTTTGAAATTTATCAGGAATGCCAAACATTTTGCATCAGTTCTTTATAAATTTTTATTGAATTCAAACTTTTAAATAAATCTTCCAATATCTAATGTATTGTATTATCAAAGCATGAAAAAAAGAAGAGTTATATGATTGTAAGAAGAACCTCAGAACTCACTGTCTTCAAATTTAATGGACTCCTGATGCTTTTTTTTCCCCCTGCACAGACTGTTTTTAAGACATTTCACAGTATTTTATACATTATAAATGGATTCCATTCTTGGCTTAGTAATTCACCTAATGGACAATGGATACAAAAAAGCTGTAACTCCAGGGACATTAAATTGGTTCTAAACTCTGAAAATTACAGCTTTTACAAAAAGAAGAAAATACTAAAAACATGTCTAATGCAACACTGCATCTAATTTTCCACTACCTCCAGATTGTGTCTAAAAGCTCCTAAACTTCTTAATGACACAATATGTTAAAATTGCATTCCTTTATATTTAGAACTCAGAAAGATCTCATCCATTTTATAACCCCAAGAAAGGCTTGCCAACAAGGAGGGTGGATGCATATTGTGGGGCAGGAGGAAGAACAAGTGTGAGGTGTTACATTTACCCCCAGAGACTAAGAACTGTCCTACTGAGGCAGGAAGCTAGCACTTTGAATGACATCTTTTCCACCCACTGAAGCAATAAGAAATCCCAAGTTCCATTTTAAACACTGATCAATGTGGGTTTTTGTTTTTTGTTTTTTTTTAGGAGTAGAGGGTGGGAAGAAAAGGAAGAAAGAAATGTTTTTCTAGACATACCTAGAATCAACTTGAAGGCTTATGATCAGCCTTTAATTTGATAATACCACCACTTAGATCCTTACCCATTCATGGAATATGAGCAGTTCTCTTAGAAACTAAACAATAGATCCAAGAAGTGAAGATGGGTCATTATTCCATTGAATGGTAAATACAAAATGCTTCACAGATGTGACTATAATAAAATATAACTACTTTCTGAATGCTAGGTATGTATAATGCCACAGATTTTAATCATTCTTACTGTGTGGTTAGTTGGCTAAAATCATCTATGCTCTATTCTAATTTATAAGCGTGTCTTCTCCACTCTCCTATACTTTCGCCTTCTGAAGTAATAAGCAATTCACAATTACTAAAGCTGGAATGGTAAGTCACTCAGTGTAATCCTCTTATCTTTTTCACTCCCTCATCAGGAACTTTCTCTCTTTCGCCAAGTAATTATTTTCCTTTGGATTGCTCCTAAAATCTTCATAAATAGTTATCCCAAGCACAGTATGGGGAATGTACCTGCTTTAATGTAGCTCTGACCCCTTGAACGCTTTATACTGTATAGGTTATTTGTGTTTGAGAAAGCAGTACATTGTTCTGGTTTTTGCTCCATTTTAGCTGTTGATGTAAATATAGTAAAGTCTATATACCTTTTTAAGGATTCAATGGGTTTTCTTGTTGTTGTTTTTAATTATCACCTTTTGATCATCTAATTGGACATGCTTAAGAAAGAAATGATACCAATCTTTACTTTCTAGCTTCCTTCTTAATTTGAATCAATTACTTCTCTAAAGGCAGGCACCTCTCTTTCAGCTCTCAAAGAAAGCACTTAATTTTAATGAGAAATTACATACTTTTGCTAGATACGAATTATTCTGTTCTTCCCTTAATTTGATCACAGAGATTTACCACAAGTGAATTTTTCTGTATTATAGCGTAGTGGTTACAAGTTGGGCTGCCAACCTCAAGGCTAGCAGTTTGAAACTACCAGTGGTTCCACTGGAGAAAGATGAGGTTTTCTGCTCCCGTAAAGATGTACAGCCTTGGAAACCCTGTGCAGGGTCACTATGAGTCGGAACCAACTCCACGGTACTTAACGACAACAACAACAACAACAACAACATTCAACGTAACTTCTTAGATGTCAGCAGCAATCACACATTAATATTATATGTAACAATTTTTATAAAAAAGATTTGTGTAAAAATATCTCGTTGTTTCTGTGCACTCTCTTTATGCCCTTTGTCCTTACCTATCATCTAATATTCCCCTGGATTCAATTAAATCTAACCATTTGAAACTATCTCACCATCTCATGACCATCCAACAATTTCTCAAAACTCCTATGAATTTTACTTCCTAAAACATCTCTTGATTCTCCTCCTAATTTTCTTTCTTCCCTATGGTTTTATAAGTCTGTTATAGATTCAAGTGTGATCCCCACCCCAAACATATAAAAGTCCTAACCCCTGGACCTGTAAATATGACCGGTGTTTAGGAATACCGGCTTTCTTTTGTTGAGTTAATGAGGCTGTATCCAAGTAGGATGGGTCCTAAACCTAATCTCTTCTTAATGATGTCTTATAAAAAGAGCAGAAAACACATAGATGGACACAGGGGAAGACAGAGCACATCTGAGGACCCATCTGCAAACACAGGAATGCTAACGAGTGCTGACAGTCACCTGAAACTGAAGAGAGGATTTGACATAACTGGCACCGTGATTTAGACTTTTAGCCTTCAGAACCATGAGAAAATGAAATTCTGTTTTTTAAAGATACCTGCTTGTGGCATTTTTGTGTTACAGAAGTACTAGGTAAGCTGAGCCATGATTTGTAATGATAACTAATATATAACAAAAAGTTATAATGCATTAATGCTACCTCATTTTATTTTATATTTTATTTTAAGAAATCATGCTATCCTAAAAACTCAATACTCTGTTGATTAATACATTTTTTCTACTCTAAAGATGAATAAATTAAGACACATTTAAATAAGGAAACAGTATAAGATTCTTTCCTTCCATACCAAAAGAGAAACCAATGTCTGAAGTTAGATTGATTCTAGCACCTAAGCAACACAACTTGCTACTTGCTTGGACTATTACAAGATGCTCCAAAGACTTTTTCAACTGTAGTTTCACCTTTGTCTGTTTGTTGATGTTAAGTACTGTTGTCCTGGTTCTAACTTATAGGGACCCAGTATAGCAGGAGTGAGGAATCTTGTTTTTTTTTTCTGCCAAAATTTATAACATATTTGTGAGTCATACAAAATTATCACATGAAAAATTAGCCTACTATATTTGGTCAAATATTTAATTAATTCACCCTCTAGGGTCACTATGGGTCGGAACCGACTCGATGGCACATAACAACAACAACAACAACTGCTCCGGTAAAGATTTACAGCCTCGGAAACCCTGTACAGGATGGCTATGATTCGGAACTGACTCCACGGCACATAACAACAACAACAAAATGTGATGGAACTTAACAACAACAACAACGTGATGGCTAGGAATCCTGGTAGCACAGTGATTACAGGCTGCTAACCTCAAGGTCAGCAGTTTGAAACTGCCAGCCATTCCTCAGGAGAAAGATGAGGCTTTCTGGTCCCACAAAGATTTACTGCCTTGGAAACCTATACAGGGTTGCTATGAGTCGGAATCAACTCCATAGCGCTTTACCACCACCCCCAACAACGTGATGGCTAGGAGTCCTGGTGTGGCACTGTGGGTTACTTCACTGGGCTATAAAGTCAGTTTAAACTGCAAGGTTGGTGTTTCAAGCTCACCAGCAGCTCCTTGGAAACCCTATACAAGGTCACTATGGGTCAGAAATGACTCAATGGCACTTAACAACAACAATGTGATAGCTGGAACTATGGTAGCCTTGGCAGGACCAGACCAAATGATTTCAAGGGCCTTATGTGGCCTGTGGCCAAACATCCCCCACTCCTGCTATATAGGGTTTTTGAAGAGCAGCTAGTGGGTTTGAACTGCCTACTTTGTGGTTAGAAGTCCAGGAGTCCTTTGTATGCTTAATCTTCCACAAAGTTGATAAGTCAGCTTACTAAACATAATTCTGAACAAATCATGGTTTTTTTGTTTAGTTGCCTTTGGTTCGTTTGCTTCTTATGATCCTCTGTAGAGTTTCTGAAGAGTGACTAGTGAATTTGAACTGCTGACCTTATGGTTCAAACTTACCTTGGCATTTGGTGCTTATCTTACAATGCCACACCAGGACTCCAAACAAATCATTTTTGATGTTGTTGTTGTTAAGTGCTGTTGAGTCTGTTCCAACTCACAGCCTCCCTTATACAGTTTCCAAGGAGTGTCTGGTGTTTTGACCTACCCACACCCACCTTCTGGTTCAAATTGACCTTGTAATCCAGTGCATTATCCTTCAGTATCACATCAGGACTCCAAACAAATCATTAGCGTTCTTTAAATAAACTTCCGTGGTCTCCCATTTTCTACAAAACTAGGCCTGGCCATTTTGGTGGACATTTCAGGACATTTGCAATCTAACCTAAACTTTCTCATTGACACCATTTACTCTTTCTTACTATCTGACACACTCAATATTACATTTACTAAAAACATCACCCTTCCTTGTATGTCTTTCTACTTAGAGTCACTGTCTGTCTGCAGTATGCATCTGTGTTCTCACTGCCTCGTGCCTCTGCTCATAATAAGCACTACTCATGCACACCTGCACCTCTTCTATGGAGATTAACTGAAATGACTTTGGAAAAAGAATCATTTCCTCCACCCCTGGTGTCTAAGAATTGTGTCCTTCACTCTATTGTAGTACGTATTTGCGATACTAATTGTGAGCACATCAAGAGACAGAATTTCTTTTCTTTTTTTTTTTTTTTTTTAGGATCACTTTTGTCACTCCTGCGTCCACCTATATACAAAGGTAAGTCAAAAACTTTTGCTACTAGTATTCCAGTTCATACATGCACAGGTTTATTCCAAACAAAATGAGTTTAAACATGTCTCTTTGATTCCTAGCACCTGCTAAAAAGTCTTCTTAAGAGTATACTTTTTTTGGTCTTGTTAAAGTGCCTTAAAAAAACACACAATAAAAACAATGGCTTCTCAGGGCATCTACTGGTGAGCCAGTTAAATTCAAAGTAGAGGGATCAGCTCACAAGGATATGGTAACTCTATTTTGGAACTCCAAAATAGTAATCATGATAGATGTTTTCAAGGTACACAGGACAATCACAACGAAGACATTTTAAGGAAATTGAAAACATATTGGTGAGAAAAGAACCAGGAAAGTTGCCCCAAGTTTTTTTCCCCGTCGCAATGTTCATTCATTCTTTAAGGGGCGCAAGGGTTGTCTTATTAGAATTTCATTTGGAAATCTTTTTCCATCCACTCTACAGCCCTGACCTTGTGCATTCAGACTTCCTTTGGGTCCCAGATCTCAAAGAATATCTTGAAAAGAAACATGATTTGAGTCCCTTGCAGATGCCCGAACTACCATTTTACCTGGTATAAGTGGAAGACCTCAGAATGCTTCAGAAAAGGGTTAAAGAGATGAAACTCTGCCTTTAGTAATTTAAAGACCTACATGGAGTCCTGGTGTGGTGCTGTGGGCTAAAGCACCAGACTGCAAAGCTGTTTGAACTGCAAGGTTGGCAGTTCAAGCTCACCAGCTGGCATTCCCCACCACATAGACTCTCAACCCAAGTGATTAGAGCTGTTTACTTAAGAGTTGTTTCATTCCCTTCACTGACTCACTCTGTGGTTTCCTATGCCACTAACATTCTCACCTGCTTTATTACATTTTTCTCTCCTAGATCTAAATCTAGTATTCAGTTCGCCTTGTTTCACTCAGGATCTGTTTACTCTATGCCTCTTACCCTAAAGGGATTTTGCAAAGTTGACTCCTCCTTACGGGTGTTGCTTTCTATGTCTCAAAATGGCCAGATGCATAATGGGGCCTCACTCCCACTCTGTCTCTCTCCTTGGTTGTGTTTTCATTCTGTCTGCCTTTCCAAGTTGTTTAATCCAATAAGCTATCCTCTCATTTGATACTCAGAATTCCAGAATTATCATCTGTATGCATTTCACTTGATTTCTCAGGTTTCCATTATAGAGGGATTGGACAAAGTGTGTCTCTAGGATGCCATCTTGTCTCCACCCTACAAAAGAAGTTTTAGAAATGTTTAAAGCACAAACCTACTCAAGAACACAGTCCATGAGCCAGTAAACTGATATCATCAGACATTAGGTAGTCTCTAGAAAACTCTACTGTATACTCATGAGAGAATAAGAGAAAGGGGCAGATAAGTTCTTAGAATTGCTATGAAAACAATTTTGACCTCAGGAAACTTTTGATAGGATCCAAGGTCCTCCAAACCCCTGATGTGATGCTATATGATAAGCCCTGGACAGCAGGGTTAGGCCTTAGCTACCAAATTGTTGGTGAAAACTCACCCCTTGTCACCAGGAAAATATGGTGGGGAAAGCAAGAGTAAAAATACTTTTCCGGTTGCAGTTGACTGGTGTGGGTCCAGTATACTTTTGGGTGGGTCTAACCAATTATCCAATTCCTGTCCAGACTCAACATTAAGTAGGGGGATGTACCTGGAGTTCAATATCTTCAACTGTCAACCCATTTCTTCCTCTCTTTCTTCCTTTATTTTAACCACTTTTTTCTTTTATTTTTTTTGGTTATTTTTTATTTTATTTTTTATTTTTTATCTGATAGGAAGAGGACATTGTTTCCCCTTTAGTCAACTATTGCTCTGATGTCTACCACCTACTGCTTTACCCAATCAGCAAGTGCCACCACTCACTTCTGCACCACTGAATTGATGACACACTATGAACAATAACTGCTAATCCTACCTGCAGCAGCTCTTCATAACTAATAAACAGTGACTTACTTCCACACTCCCTCCAGTTACTCTATCACTCAGAGATAAGAGGGTAAAGGCCTACAACTTCCAAATAAGTCTCCAAAGTAGCATGCCCACACCACCTATCCAGGTATATCAAAATAAAGGGCAACAAAAAATCAAGGTCTAAAAAACCAACACATAATCATCAGATAGATATAACTCCAAAATATCTCAGAGATAACAGACAACTTAAAATCAAATAAAGAAGCAGGATAAAGTGGTTCAAGCAAGTTATCAAAATAAAGAACCAGAAAATCCTTTCAAGGATGAACAGGTTGAGAGAACTGCCAGATAAAAAGGCCTTTTAAGAACTTAAATGCCCAGCTAGTTCAGTGGTAGAGCATGAGACTTTTAATCTCAGAGTCATGGACAATGTTCTGTTTGGAATCCTGTTGCACTGCAGGATAAGACATTGGACTGCAAGGTCTGTTTGAACTAGATGATTGGCAATTCAAATTCACTAGTCACTACTTAGAAACCCTATACAGGGTTCCTATGAATTAGAACTGACT
>NW_006408532.1:26905564-26911023 GCF_000296735.1 Chrysochloris asiatica | reverse complement strand
GACTTACAAGCTTTCTATGGTGATGTTTCTGGTTACTCCTTTCTCTCCACCTCCAGTTTCTATTTTATAATATAATGCAACGAAAAGCAGGAATCAAAAGACAGCCAAGCATCTTAACATTATTTCCCCCTTTTCTGCATTCCAACCATGGCTCAATCTCTTTATCCCAGAACCCTGTTGTTACAAGGTTGTGCATACATCATTATTTACCTCTGTCCCACTTAGCCCATTCAAACTTGCCTAATTATTCTCCCATCTGCTTTGTTTTTCTGTTCCCCTCTCCCTCCTTGTATAAAGAAAAAGACTTTTGAGGCCAACTCAGAAAAAACACAAAATGTTAATTTTAAAAGATAACCAATAAAACTAAGCACTGATTTCTTGGCAGAAACCAAAAGGCAAAAAGTTAATGGGATGATATATGTAAAACCTTAAGAGAAAGAACAAAACAAAAACACAAAATGCAACAAAAAACTGGTAACTGACAATTATATGCCCAGTAAAACTATCCCTCACATATGATGGCAAACTTAAGATATTTCCAGACTAACAGCAACTAAGAGAATTTGTAAAAATCCTTACAAGAAATATTGCAACAGTAACAGACAACAACTTGCAATTTATATGCATAACATCACCACCCAGAAATCAACTCAGAAATATAATTCTCAAAAATAAAACAAGCTTACAAAACTAAAAACAACGAACTAGCAGTATCAATCTATAAATGAGGACAGCTAAGCAAAAGAAAGAAATTGTACAATTACAGAACTTCCAAAAGGAAAGAAAATCAGGATGATATCAAGATAAAACCTTAGGATTATATCAAGGTAGAATAGACTGCTTTAAACTTATTGTGTTGTTATTATGTCTAGTTAGTTCCTAGTCATCGAGACCCTGTATAGGGTTTCTGAGAGCAGCTGGTGGGTTTGACCTGTTGACTTTGTGGTTACCAGTCCAATGCTTATCCTCCAGTGTCACAAAACTTAGAAAGATAAAAATAAATTACAAGGTAATCACAAAGTTGACAAACCTTCTAAGCAAAATAAGAATGAAGAAAATCATAAGGACTTAGTAAACACAAAATCAACAACAATGAAGAAAATTATAACAAAATGAACTCAATACAGAAAAATATGTAGAACAAAGAAATCATTAACACACAATAAAAACTAATAAAGGAATGAAAGCAATAAACTCATACCTATGAATAAGTACACTGAATATAAATGAATTGAATGAACCAGTCAAGAGAAAAAGTGGCAGAATAGATAAGAAACTAGGAGCTATCAACATGCTACCTATAAGAGACTCACCTCAGTCACAAAGATAAAAATAAATTAAAAGTCAATGAAAGGAAAATGAAAATAAAGTTAACAGCAACCAAAAAAAGACAAGAATGAAAGTATTATATTCTAATAAAATAGACTTCAAGGAAAAAGCTAAAGAATCAATCTAGTAAGGGCATAACCATAATAAATACCAACACACCCAAGGAAAGAATCCCCAAATATCTAAAGCAAGCATTAACAGAATTCAAAAGAGAAATAGCCAAGTTCATAATAGTAGTAGGAGACTTTAACACACCACTTTACAAGAAGGAAAGAAACTCAATAAAAAACTCAACAACACACTCAACCAACTTTATCTCAAAAGACATATACAGAACACTTTATTCAAAAATTAAGCAATACAAATAATTATTCTTCAGATATTAGGCTACAAAGCAAGCCTCAATAAATTTTAGAACACCAAAATAATACAAAGAATTTTCTCAAATCAGAATGCTAAAAAATCAGAAATCAGCAATAGGAAGAATAGTGAACACATGGAAATGGAATAACACTCTGCTTTAAACAAAAGAAAATTGAACAAAAGAAATAAAATGTGAAGTGAAAAAATTCCCAGAAGCAAATGAGAGTGAAATACAACACATCAAAGTTTTGTGGGCAAAACAAAAGCAATTTTCAGAGGCCAATTTGTAGCAATTAATTCACACGTTAAGAAAGGAGAACCAAAATCAATCTTAACACAAAACTTCTATACATAGAAAAAGAGGAGCAAAATAAATGTACAGTCTCCAGAAGAAAGGAAGCAATAAAGATTAGAGCAGAAATAAATGAAACAAATCAGAAAAAACTAAAATTCTTTTAGTTTTAGTTGTGCCCACAAAACTTAGGTATGTTGTATTTCATTCTCTTTTGTTTCTAGGAAATTTTTCATTTCACATTTTATTTCTTTTGGGTTTTTTTTTTGTTTGTTTGTTTTGTTTTGTTTTTAAAGCAAGAGTAAAAGTTGGTACTTCAAAAGATTAATGCAATTGACAAACCACTAGCAAATTAAACAAAACAAAATAAGGACAATGTAAATAACACAAGTAAAATTAAATGAGAGATGCCACAATAGAACCAACCAAAATGAAAAGAATAGTATGAAGAATTGTACGCCAATAAATTTAAAATCTAGGAGAAATGGACAAATTTCTAGAAACACACAAACTACCAAAACGAACACAGAACTGAAGTAGAAAATTAGAACAGAGCTTTAAAAAAAGAAGAATTAGAACAAGTAATCGTAATTATTATAAAAACTCCTAATACACACAAAAAATTTTTGCCCCAGAATGCTTCACTGGCAAATTTTACTAAATAATCAGAAAAATGCTGGCATGAATTCTACTCAAACTATTCCAAAACAAAGAAAAGGATGAAATACTCCTACATTCATTTTATGAAGAAAGCATAACACTGATATCAAAATCAGTTAAAAACAGTACTAAAAAAAAAAATTGCAGACCCATATTTCTCATGAACATAGCCATAAAAACCTTAAAAAAAATCTTAGCCAACAGAATGCAACATCATATCAAGAAAATAATGTATCATGACCAAATGGTATTCAGACCAAGTATGCAATGGTAGTTTAACATTACTAAAGCAATCAGCATAACCTATATAAATTTTTTAAAAAGGTAAAATCCCCATAATCATATCAATCAATGTGGAAAAGTCATTTGATAAAATCCAACACCCATTCCTGATATAAAATATTTAGAAAATAGGAGTAGAAAGGAAATCCCTAAATATAATTAAGAATATATACAAAAAGCCAACAGCTAACATTATTATCAATGGAGAGAGACTGAAAACATTTCCCTTTCTAACAGAAACCAAAAAGGATGCCCTCTATCACCACTCCTATTCGACATTATATTAGAAGTCCTAGCTGGGGCAATAAGGCAAGAAAGGGAAATTTAAAATATTCAAATTGGTAAGGAAGAAGTAAAACTATCCTTATTTGCAGATAATATGATACTATAAATAGAAAATAGCAGACACTCAGTAAGGAAAATACAGGAAATAATTGAAGGATTCAACAAAGTCTCAGGGTATAAGATAAACATTAAAAAATCAGTCAGAGTTCTGTACACTAATAAAGAGAACTCTGAAAAGGAAATAAGGAAAACAAAGCCATTTACAAAAGCTACCCAAAGTATTAAATATTTAGGGAGAAACCAAAACAGACATGCAAAAGACATATTATACCAAAAAAACTAAAAAGCACTATTAAAAGAGACTTACAAAAATGAAAGAGCATACCATGTTCATGGATAGGATGACTTAAACATAATGAAAATATTAATATTATTCAAAGTGATATAAAGATATACTATAATACCAACCCAGATTACATCAACATTCTTTAAAGAGATAAAAAAAAAAAAAAAATCACTAATTTTATATGGAACGGAAAGAGACCTCCCCCAAACCTAGCACTACTGAAGTAGAACAAAATGAAATTCTCACACTTCCCAATTTCAAAGTCTACTTTACAACTATCATAGTCTCAAAATAATCCATTGCTAGTTCTACAGACACATAGACCAATGGAACAGAATTGAGAACCCAGAAGTGAATCCACCCATCTATGGACAGCTAATCTTCAACAAAGGGTTGAAATCCAGTAAATGGGAGCAAAGACAGTCTCTTTCTCAAATAATGCTGGAAAAACTGCATATCCACTTGAAGAAAAAATAAAACAAGATCGATACTTTACACTATGTACAAAAACTAATTCAAGATGAATAAAAATAAAAATAAATTATAAATATTACTTTTAAAATGGGGACAAACCTAGGGACCATAATTTACAGCACAATTAGACTAGAAAACATAACAAAAAATGTACAGACATCAGAAGATAAGCTGGAAAACTAGGAACTTCTAAAACATAAATACTTATGAACATCAAAAAATTTCTCCAAAAAAGTTAAAAAATACGTATTTGGAAAAATATTTGACAAGAGTCTAAAAAAATATATAGAAAACTTCAACAACTGTACAACAACAGTAACAAAAATAGTCCAATTAGAAATTATACAGAGGACATGAACAGATAATTCATCAAAGTAGACATTCAGGCAGCCAACAAGCACATAAAGAAATACTCGTGCACATTAACTATTAGAAAGACGCAAATCAAAACAACAATGAATTATCTCACCCAGGCTATAACAGCAATATTCAATAGGACAGCAAACAATAAATACAGGTGAGGGTAGAGAAAGAGCAAAAGTCTTATACATTGCTGTGGAACTAAAATGGTATAACTATTGTGGAAAACCGTATGAAATAGCCCTCAATCTAGCAAGCCCATTACTAGGTATATATCCTAAAGAAATAAGAGTCTGGACACACATATGTACACCATATTCATTGCAACATTACTTACAAGAGCAAACAGATGGAAACAATCTAAGTGCCCTTTAATAGAGGAATGGATAAACAAACCATGGTGCATACAATGGAATACTATACAATCTTAAAAATGAAGGAATAATCTGCAAGACATCTCATACTGTGGATGAATCTGGAGAACATTATGCTGAGTAAAATAAGTCAATCAGAAAAATACAAATACTGTATGAGTTCACTATTATAAAAAGTCAATGGCACTTAAAATAACAACAAACCTATACATGGCTGTGAGTATTGTCCTTTTTGCCTATCCATACCAGTTTATCTTGCTTATCTTCATGTTAATCCACGAGTTAAATAATGTATATTATTACTGATATTGCAGGATTTTGTATGTAACAGCATTTACATTTGCTGTCTGTAATTCTTGTGTAGCTATTCATTCCTTATTTTTTCTTTGTTGTTGTTGTTTCTAAGTGTCAGCGACCCTGCCTGTATAGGGTTTCTGAGGAACAACAGGTGAGTTTGAACCACCAGTCTTATGGTTCAAACCAACCTTTCAGTCCAGTGCTTTATCCCATGGCATCTCATCAAGGTTTCCAAAAGGAGAGTTTTGAAAGATTTCCAGTTGCAAAGGCCAGGAATTGAATCCAGGCCTTCTGCATGGCAAGCGAGAATTCTACCACTGAACCACCAATGCTCTCTCTCTATAGATTTGGCAGATGATATTTCACATACAAATTTGTATGAGCTGTATATAAAAGC
>NW_006408532.1:26891294-26897249 GCF_000296735.1 Chrysochloris asiatica | reverse complement strand
TTGTTTCTTGTCTTCTTAATGACTTTTTGCTTTCTTAATGTATGATGTTCTTGATGTCATCCCACAACTCTTCTGGTCTTTGGTCTTTAGTGTTTAATGTTTCAAATCTGTTCTTCAGATGATCTCTAAATTCAGGTGGGATATATTCAAGGTCATAATTTGCCTTTCATGAACTTGCTTTAATTTTCTTCAGCTTTAGTTTGAATTTCCATATGAGCAATTGATGGTCTGTTGCACAATCTGCCCTGGCCTTGCTTTGGTTGATGACATGGAGATTTTCCATCGTCTCTTTCCACAGATGTAGTCAATTTGATTTCTACAAAGGTATTTGAAATGAATTTGATTTTTCAAAGGTATTTGAAATGAACAAATGATTGATTTTGCAGAATTCTGTCATGCGATCTCCAGCATCATTTCTATCACCAAGGCCATAATTTCCAACTGCTGATCCTTCCTCTTTGCTCCCAACCTTTGCATTCCAATCACCAGTAATGGTCAATACATCTTGATTGCATGTTTGATCTATTTCAGATTGAAGAAGTTGGTTGAATTCTTCTATTTCATTCTCACTGGCTTTAGCGGTTGGTGCGTAAATTTGAATAATAGTGGTATTAACTGGTCTTCCCTGTAGGCACATGGATAGTATCCTATTACAGACAGCATTGTACCTCATGACTGATCTGGATATGTTCTTTTTGACAATGGATGCAAAAACCATTCCTCTTCAATTTGTCATTCCCGGCATAGGAAGCCATGTGGTTGTCAGATTCAAAATGGCCAATACCAGTCTATTTCAGCTCACTAATGCCTAAGAAATAGATGTTTATGTATTCCATGTCATTTTTGACAATTTCTGATTTTCCTAGATTTGTATTTCATGTTCAGATTATTAATGAATGTTTACAGCGGTTTCTCTTCATTTTGCGTTGTGCCCCATCACCAAATGAAGGTCCCACCTCCCACGGGTTTTACTCCATTTGTGTCATCATGGTCAACTCTACTTTCAGGAGGCAGCTCTTCCCCAGTCACATTTTGAGTGCCTTCCAACCTTAGGGGCTCATTTTCTGGCACTGTATCTGGCAGCATTTCTCTTCTATTCATAAGATTTTCAGTGACTAAATATTCGTAAGTAGTTCGTCACTCCTTCTTCCTAGTCTGCCTTTGTCTGGAATCTCATCTGAAACCTCTCTACCATGGGTGACCCTGCTGGTATTTAAATACCAGTGGCATAGCTCTCAGAATCACAGCAACTCACAAGCCACCACAGTACACCAAACTGACAGACGAGTGGTGACCAAACTTCATCTCTCTTACTTTGGACATATTGTCAGGAGGGACCAGTCACTGGAGAAGGATATCGTGTTTGGTAAGGTGGCGGGTCAGAGAAAAAGAGGATGACCCCCAGTGAGATGGGTTGGCAAAGTGGCAGCATCAATGGGATCAAACATGGTAACAATTGTGAGGTTGGCCAAGGACCAAGCAGTATTTCGTTCTGTTGTGCATAGGGTCACTATGAGTCGGTACCAACTCGATGACACCTAACAACAACAACAAATACTTATTGGAGTACTGGTGTGGCATTACAAGGTAATGTGCTAGACTTCAAGGTCAATTTGAACCACAAGGTCAGTAGTAGTTCAAACTCACCAGCCACTCCTTGGAAACCCTATGCAAGGATGCTATGGGCAGGTAATGACTCAACGGCACTTAAAAACAAGAACAACAAATTACTTATTATTTTTAAGTAATCCTCATTGCTCATATTTTCATCACTCTTCTACTCTTCCTTCTTTTAGTGAAATAAGAGACCAAGTTCTGTAATAAGCTCCACAATGCACTCACAGTAAACTGAATTCAGAGTAGTCCAGCTCTGGAGAAGGCACATTTTCTCTGTTCATCCTGGGGCAAAATCCCCAACACTCTTCATTCCTTGGTGCTAGTGATGATGGTGGTGGTATGCCATTGAGTCAGTCCTGACTCATAGCAACCTTGTATAGGGCTTATGAGGGTGTAAAGAATTATGGGAGCAGAAAACCTCATCTTTCTCCCACGGAACCGCTGGTAATTTTAACTATTTACCTTGAGGTTAGCAATCCCAGGAACCACTATGCTACTAGAGATCCTTTTTTAAAACCTGCAGTATCTGATATTCCCAGGTGGTCTTTCATTCAAGTATTAATCAGACCGGACCCTACTTAGCTTCTTAGATCAAACAAGATCAAGTGCATCCATCAAGATTCTCATTGCTTAGTGATCAAATAGGGTCTATCTTTATTCCTGTTTGTGTTAGCTTTCCATCGTGTCTATGCTACTCCTTGTAACACTCAGCAGTGACCAGGTTTAGAACACATCTTAAACAAATAATGACTTCATTAATATAACAAAGAGAACCATGCTTCCAAATTGGCTTACACCCACATGTATACTGCTGTGTGCCATGGAATTCATTCAAATCCCAACACATATTTTTGGAGGACTCAGTACAATACATAACAGTGTTTGCTAACTCCCAAACACTGTATTAAGTGTTGACTATGCAAACAGTCATGTGATTTAGCCTTTCCCCTAAATGATTGTTGTTGTTATGAAGTGCCATCGAGTCGATTCCTACCCATAGCTACCCTGTATAGGGTTTCCAAGGAGTGACTGGTGAGCTTGAACCACCGACCTTGCAGTTCAAACGGCTTTGCAGTCTGACGCATTAGCCCACAGCGCCACACCAGGACTCCCCTAAATGATTAGATGTATTGTAATGAACTAGTCATTGCAATAGAACATTCTGTCAGATGAATTTTGCATTTCTGCCATGTTCCTCTCAGTCTCACATCTGATGCTAGCAGTGTTAGAGCAAATAGTTCTCCATGGCCCTTTAGTGATACCATAGAATGTGTGAATTATTGTTTCTCATGCTGGTTCTCCCCACACATCATCTCCTGCAGAGAAAGAACTCAGCAATTAGAGGACTGGATGACTCACTCTCTGGATGGTAGTTGATATCGTACTTCAGTGATGGACCATTAGTGGAGCCATGGTAGCAGAGTTGGAGGTTCTGTATGGGTCTGACAACATAGCTGTTTCTTCAAGGTTTATCTGACTTCTACCACTGCTAGATGCCCAGTCTTCCCAGGCAGAGATCAACACCAAGCCCATGGTTCAATTGTATCATTTGATAGCAGGCTGATTACATAGTACTCTTTGTGTCTTGGAGGAGGCAGTGATTTATCCATACTAGAATTGATACATGTGTGGATTTGGATTTGCCTTTCTATCTACTGAGCCTCTGTAACACCATTGGTCAATAGCTTAACAAATATATGGCTCACAGACATTTGGTCCTATATAATAACACCTGCTGTGGTGCTATGGATTAGTGTGCTAGACTACAAGATCAGTTTGAACCACAAGATTGGGAGTTCAAGTTCACCAGTTGCTCCTTGGAAACCCTATACAGGGTCATTATGAGTCGGAATTGATTCAATGACACTTAACAACAACAATAATACTTAAAAGTAATAGATTTATTTTATGGAGAATACTGGACACATAACCACAGGATTTATGAGATACTGGACACATAACCACAGGATTCTCTACTCCTGTTGTATATGATATAATCAGAAACAGTTTATCTATATTTGGCTAAAGTATCAGGTTGAGAAAAAATAGCCTGCTTTATTGGAGTTATGTTTTCCAGAAATCATCATAGCCCTTAGTCAATGGCCAATACAAGGGTAAGTCAAAAAGTATTGCTGCTAAGGTTCTAGTTCACACATGCATGGGGTTTATTCTAAAGGCACATTTTTAAGTATGTCTCTGCAGTCAGTGAATGACTGTAGATAATTTCTCTAAGTAACATATTTTTCAATAGGATGCCTTCCAATAGAAGGTTCATCTTCCAACAAGAGGTGAACTAAGCAGACATGCTACACAAACCCTGTACAAGAAAGATATAAAAGATAAAATGAAACAGATACATATGATAATCCTGGAACCCTGAGCTTCAGAGAAAAGGATATGGAAGTGGACTGAATATCTAAAAGAAGTTGAACAAAAACAGTGGGAGAGGAGAAAGTCAGGTGAACTATTGGCTTAGTTCTGACATGGTGTGGTCATCTTGAACCATTGCAAACAGCTTTGATTGAGACCATGACCTGACAATGAAAATGTAGATCAATGACCAGCTATGAGAAAATGTTGTTGTTAAGTGCCATCGAGTCGGTTCCGACCCATAGCGACCCTGAACAGGGTTTCCGAGGCTGTAAATCTTTACCGGAGGAGAACGCCTCATCTTTCTCCTGCGGAACAGCTGGTAGTTTTGAACTGTTGGCCTTAAGGTTTGCAGCCCGATTCATAACCACTACGCTACCAGAGCTCCTTAAGTGAGAAAATAACTGTGTCTATATGACCTAACCTCACCTGTACCTCCTATAGCTCTACTAACAAGGCAAGAGTCACTACCAGCTTCTGTACCATTTGATCAATGATAGATAAAAATCAATAAAGCCAAGTCCACCTTGAACTGTGCTACACAAATAGTGAACAAATAATTGCATACACATTCCCATTCTCTACCAAATCCACCAGAAGGTAGAAGATCAGTACATAAGAACACGTCACTATACAATCATCATTTAAATACAAATATGATGACACCACAATGTCTCACAGACAACAGACAATTTTAGTTCACATGAAGAAACAAGACAAGAGCGGCTCAAACAAGTGACCAAAATACAGAGTAAGAAAATGTTTCTAAGGAGCCACCTGAGAAGGAATTCAAATGAATGATATTTATGTTCTTTCAATGGAGTGAGAGAGAAAAATTGAGAAAACTGCAGATGAAATTAAGAAGAATAAAGAAAAATCTTTTCTGAAATAGATAATACATTGAATGAGAAAAGAAGTAGAAGTGAATTAATGGGCTGAATTAGTATGGGCTCAATACTAATCTGCTAGAGTATCAATCAGAAAAAAAGAAGAATTCAAGGAAAGTCCAAGAATTATGTGGGACACCATCAAGGACAATATCCTACATGTGATCAGAATTCCATAGCAGAGAAAATTGTCCATTTAAACCTTCTCAAGGTTAAATATATATATATATATAGTGTCTTAGTTCTTCGGTCCTGCTGTAACAGAAATACCACAAGTGGATGACTTTAGTAAATTAGAAATTTATTGGAGCATCCCTTGGAGATATCCATGTGTCTTGATAACAATTGTTCCCTAGATACAGGAGCTTCATTGTGCCGATACTCTCCCTCTAAAGGGCACACTCCACTCTTGCCTCTTCTTTCTTGTTGTAGCGGTCCTTCCTTATCTGCTCAAGTCTCTCTCCTTTATATATTGTAAGAGAAAAGACTTTGCATGCCAGACAATTAGGAATCTCCCATAAACTAGATCAGGGTAATGATGGAATTAAGAGTGCTGTTGTTGGTACCATCAAGTTGGTTCTGACTCATATCAATACTGTATAGGGTTTCCAAAAATAACTGGACTGGTGGATTCGAAGCACAACCTTGTGGTTAACAGTATAGTAGTCAGCCTACAGTGCCACATCAGGACTCCATATTTAATCCTTTTATTGCTTTATCACATCAGATGACACCATGGGGACAGCTACATCTCAACTACCAAACCACTGAGAATCCTGACCCAGTCAAGTTGGCACAAAACCTTAACTATAACATGTAGTAAATGAAAAAACAACAGCAATGAAGAGAGTGGCAAACAAGTCCACAAGGTGAATTCAGTACAGAAAATTACATGAAATAAAAATAAATAAAAAATAGCTCAAGGACATTATAATGAGTGAAACTAGTCAATCACAAAAGGACAAATATTGTTTGAGACAAAACTATTGTAAAAAATCAAGAAAAAGTTTTCACAGTAAAATAAAAATTCTGTAAATGTTACAAGGAGTGGGAACGTAATCTACTGGATAGAGAGTATACA
>NW_006408532.1:26883893-26891194 GCF_000296735.1 Chrysochloris asiatica | reverse complement strand
CAGAGAAGCAGTGATGCCTGAAATGGAGCCAGAGATGATGATGTGGAGCGATGGAGCAGCTGGAGACTTTAGATCCAGAGAGGGAGAGCGACTTGTGCTGAAGACCTGGGAGGGGTACGGGGGAAGGATTGCATAGAGGGGATTGTGACCATGGCAATGAGATGATTTATGATAGAATGTATGTAAAACTAATGTTCTCCCATGTAAACTATCACATAATTCACAATAAAACATTTAAGAAAAAATAAAAATAAAAAGACTTGCAAGCAGCCATCTAGGTTGCATCTATTGGTCTTTTATCATCTGGAGCAAAAAGGCATGAAGAAAATCAGAGATGCATAGAAACAAGTAGTCTAAAGGACTAATGGATCATGTGCACTCCAGCCTCCATGACCCTGAGATGAGAACTAGCTTTTACTAAATGGTGCTGGCCTACCACTGCTGACCATTCTGTAAAGGATCACAATAGGAGATCCTGGGTAAAGTAGGACAAAAATGTTGAAAAAAGCTAAAAATCATTAAAAGACCAGATTTACTGATCTGCCAGAGACCAGTGAAGTCCTTGAGACTCTGGCCTTTAGTCATTCTTCAGGCCTGTAACTGAACTTGTCCCAT
Source organism: Chrysochloris asiatica (assembly GCF_000296735.1). Lineage (NCBI taxonomy): Eukaryota > Metazoa > Chordata > Mammalia > Afrosoricida > Chrysochloridae > Chrysochloris > Chrysochloris asiatica. The sequence goes on along the minus strand of NW_006408532.1, from coordinate 26,890,579 downwards.
GGATCAACTTTCAGCTAGACAATAGACAGGACTATAAGGTGAACAGAGTTCTGGTGTGGTGCTATAGGATCAACACTGGACCCCAAGGTCATTTGAATCACAAGGACAATGGTTCAAACTGACTAGCTGCTCCTAGGAAACTCTATACAGGGTCACTAACAGTCAGAATTGACTCAACAGCACTTAATAACAACAGTGGGATGAAGAGCAACATCAGGAAGGTACACACTCCTTAGAATAATCAACCATACTAGATCAAAAGGGCAGCAATGGTCTGGGGAGGCTCAGAAGGCAGAGATGGATAGGAAAGAAGGGCAAATGAAAATGTAAACACTGGATAGTAGTGAGAAAAGTGCTATTGCATTGTGGGGACTGAAATTAATATCGTGAAACAAAACAGATATGGATTGTTGAACAGAAAACCGATTTGCGCTGCTAATTTTTAGTCAAATCATAATAATATGTTTTAAAACTAAACTTTTTCTAATACAGTAAACATTGATAGACAAACGTCACATAAAGAAAAGTTCTTCAATAATTTTTAAGAGTATAAAAGTTTAAGAACTGCTGCTTTAGCAGTATGCTGACCTATAGTGAATCCAAGTTTGAGGATAAGCATGCCATATAGGGTAGAATCAAAATCATGAAAGATTGCATGTATGCTTTCATTGGATAATTTTAGTCTCACTGTGTGTCCTAAAATAAATTTTTATCACACTTGCACAATGCTACCAAAAATCAACTTTCTGTAAAGCAATGTTGATAATGGCCCAGGGTATTGTGCTTTTCTGGGAGTTTGCAAATTACATGATGAATAGTTCCAGTGTCTTTCATGAATCAAAGCTAAATGGACATATCTACAGGTATAAGGGTAGTCCTTTGTAACAAATAAGAATGCAAACATACTGTCTTTTGCAAGCTTCTAGAGAATTTATTGTTGTTAAGTGCTATCAAGTTGGTCCGATGCATAGCAGCCCTGTATAGGATTTCCAAGGAGTGACTGATGAGTTTCAACCATTGACCTTGTGGTTCGAACTGAACTTGAGATCTATTGCTTTATCCTACAGCATCACATTAGGATTTGTCTAGAGAATTTAGTCATAAATAGTAGGTCTTTCTTTTTATATTATTATTATGCTAATTTCAGGGTCTCTGAAATATACAGCCTTTTATTGTTCATGCAACAAACTTGATAATTCCCCAAATTTCTATACTTTTAGTCTAAACATACAAACCTATTCATTCCACAATTAGGTAAATTTAAAGAATAAGAAAGAAAAGGGAAAATATTAATTACTTGTTTTTAAATGTAGTTCTTATGTTTTCTTAAATGTAGCAGAATGAATAAGTGAGAAAAGTCCTTTAGAATGAAGAATTATGCCTTCTTTCTAATAATCCAGATTTAAGATTTATCATTTTTCTTAAATAATTTCTTTTTTAAAAACTAAGCTATGCACACACACACACACACACACAAAGTACTAAGAGAAGATTTCTACTTATCATTTTTCTAAAAATACCATGCATATATTCATTTTGGCTAATCTTTCTATATGTTTCAAATAGATCCGTTTATAACATTTTCACTGGATTAAAAATCCTTTATGACTTTTCACTGAGATTCTAAATTCATAGGGGATGTATAATGCTTCTGGGAAATGCTATTTCTTTTCCAAGTGATTCACTAGAAAATTTAGCCTACATCAAAAAATGATGTGACAAAATGTAACAAAAATAACAAGTAATTAGAAAATACAAAGATCTGCTGTCTTCTAGAATTTGGTGGAACCTTCAAAAAACTACTTATTCTAGTTTTTTAAAAAGTAATAAAACCAAGTCCCCTCCCTTAGAAAAAGGAAATATCTAATTTTTGAAGATGCTTTTAGATAGCATAGGCAAAAAAATAAAATAAAATAAAAAATTGGATCATGAAAGCACGTAGCGATAAATCTTATCAAGACTGAACTTTCCAGGATTACATCTAATTCTCAAACCCATTGCCATGATATGCTCTTTCACACATAGCTGTCCTTTAGGGCTCTAACCAACCCCACACAGGCACCCTGTTGTTTCTCACATTTTCTTGTGCTTTGAAGGGATAAATGGTGCCAGCTGGCTCTTGTTTATCTTAAGGCAAAATGATATTCAGTTCGTCAAGAACTTGGTACACACCTCAGAAAACTTGTCAGGAGAAATGAGGGGCGATAGGTGCGTGTATTCAGTTGAGGAGGGGGAGTTGTGGAGGAAAACCCACCAGAATCAAGTTACTGAAGTAATATTCTTTTGGGACTTTATAGCCAGGCAAGCAGAGATGTGGAAAGAATACAGAAATAGATTAAACATCAATAACCAAATGTGAAAAATTGGAGAATTTTGGGCATCAATTTTTTCTTGGTTAAATCACCCTAATTTTCTCCATTGGACAAATCAGTTCTGAAAAGAAAGCAGTGTTGTCATGATTTTTGTTGTTGTTGCATGACATTAACTCAGTTCTGAATCATAGAAACCTGGTGTAGGGTTTCTGAGGAGCAGCTGGTGGGTTTGAGATGCCAAACTTGCAGTTAGCATCCCAGTGTTTATCCTACAGGCCCACGCCCAGACACCATTGTCTTGTACCTAACAAGGTACCATCTGTTTAATTCTGATTCACAGTGATCCTATATATGTACAACAGAACAAAAGACTGCTCTATCCCCACAATCATAATTAAGTTTCAACTCATCCATTCACTCACTGTATAAACCCACCTCATTGAAGATCTTCCTCTTTTTCACTGATCCATTCACTACTTTACCAAGCCTGATGTCCTTCTCCACGGTCTAGTCCCTCCAGGTAACAGGTCCAAAGTACGTGAGAGAATAAGTGCCATTCTCCTTTCTAAGGAGAATACTGGCTGTACTTTCTCAAAAACACATTTGTTCATTCTTCTAGCAATATTGATATACTCAATATTTATTTGCCAACATCATAGTTCAGTTTTTCTATGGTCTTCCTTATTCATTGTCTACATGCATATGAGGTTACTGAAAAGACATGTCTTGGGTCAAATGTACCATAGTCTCCAAAGTGACAGCTTTGCTTTTAATACTTTAAAGAGAAAAGAAATCTTTTGCAACAGATTTGCCCAGTTCAATACAATCATTTGATTTCTTGATTACTGTTTCCTTTATAGGCTTTGAGTACAAATAAAACAAAATCTTTAATAACTTCAATCTTTTCTCTGTTTATCATGATGGTACTTATTGGTCTAGTTGTGAAGATATTTGTTTTATTTTTGTTGGGATGTAATCCATCATGAGGGCTCTAGTCTTTGATCTTCATCATCAGTAAGTACTTCAAGTTCTCTTCACTTTCAGCAATTAAGGTGTGTTGTTTGCATATCACAAGATGTTAAGGAGTCTTCCTCCAATCCTGATGCTGCATTCTTCTTCATACAGTCCAGTGTCTCAAACTACTTTCTCAGCATACAGATAAATAAGTATCATAAAAGAATACAGCTCTGACACATATACTTCCTAGTCCCAAACAACCCATAATCTCCTTGCTTTTTTGATGACCACTTCTTGGTACAGGTTCCACATGAACACAATTAAGTGTCCTTGAATTCCTACTCTTCACAATGTTCTATATGATTTGTTATGATTCAAATGAATCATAATGAATGCCTTTGCTTAATCACCAAAACAGAAGTAAACTTCCTTCTAAATTTTCTGTACTTTCAGCCGTGTTCCATCTGACATCACTAATGATATCCTTCAGTATACATCCTCTTCTGAATATGGATTGAATTTCTGGCAGCTCCCCACTGATAGACTGCTGCAACCATTTTCTAATTTTCTTTAGCAAAATGATCCTTACTTGTGATTTTAGTGGTATTGTTAAATAATTCCTGCATTCTGTTGTATCACCTTTTTTCGGAATGGCCACAATTATGGATTCTTCAAGTTTTTTTTAGCCAGGAAGCATCTTCCAATTCCTTGACATAGATGAGTGAGTACTTCCAACATTGCATCCATTTATTGACCCATCTCAATTGGCATACCATCAAGCCTTATTTCTACCATGTCTTCAGTGTGGCTTGAACTTCTATCTTGGTTCTTGAGCATGAAATGATTGAATGTCAACCAATTATTTTCAGTACAATGACTGTAAATTCCATCCATCTTATTTTGTTGCTTCCTGTGTCATGCAATGTTTTGCCATGGAATCCTTCAATATTGCAAGTTGAAGCCTTAAATCTTTTCTTCAGTTCTTTTATCTTGAAAAATGCTAAGCCTGTTCTTCCCATTTGACTTTCTAACTTCTGGTCTTTGCATGTTTCATTATAATACTTAACTTTGTCTTCTTGAGCTATTCTTTTAAATTTGTTCAGATCTTTTACTTTGCCATTTATTCCATTTGACTTAGCTACTCTGCATTCAAGAGAAAGTTTCAGAGTCTCTTCTGAAATACATTTTGGTGTTTTGTTTCTGTCCTGTCTTTATAAAAAAAATTTTGCTTTCTTTAGGCTTGGTATCTTTGATATTATCCCATACCTTAACTGGTCTTCAAGCATTACTGTTCAATGTGTCAAATCATTTCTTGAAATGATTTCTACATTCAAATGGTATATACTCAAGTTCATACTTCGGTTCTCATGGACTTTTTAAAAAATATTTTTCCGGTTCAATTTGAACTTGAATATAGGCAATGGGTGATCTGTTCTGCAGTCAAACCCGGCCTATTCATAGATTACATCCATTTATAAATGTAATGAATTTAATTCCTGTGCATTCCATCAATGCATCATGATTGCATGTTTGATCAATTTCAGACTGCAGAAGCTGGTAAAAATGTTTTAATTTCTTCTTCTTTGGCATTAGTGGTTAGTGCTTATTTTGAATAACAGTCATATTAACTGGTCTTCTTTATATGCATATGAATGTCATCCTATCATGGACACTGTGTTGAACTTCAAGATGCATATTGACGTGTTCTTTTTGACGACAAATGCAAAACCATTCCTCATCAATTTGTTATTCCCCGCATAGTTGATTATATAATTGTCCTATTAACAATGGCCAATATCAGTCCATTTCAGCTCAGGTTGATCTTCAAGCATTGCATTTCATTTTACACAACTTCCAATTTTCTTAGATTCATATTTTGAGCATCTCACGTTCCAATTACTAATGGATGTTAGTGGCTATTTCTTCTTAATTTGAGTAGTGTTGCAGCAACAAATAAAGATCTTGGAAGGTTTACTCCATTCACAACAATGAGGTCATCTCCACTTTGAGGAAGGTAGCTTTTTCAGTCATATACTGAATGTCTTCCAACCTGAGGAGCTTAAATTCTGGTGCTATGGCAGACAATGTTCCAATGCTATTTCTAAGGTTTTCATTGGCAGTTTTTTCAGAAGCAAATGGCCAGGTGCTTTCCAGTCTTTGTCAGTCTGGCTGTTCCACTGAAGGCTGTCCACCAAGGGTGACTGTGCTAGCATTCCAAACATTGGTGGCACAGCTTCCATTATTACAGCAACACATAAGCCACTACAGTATAAAAAAGGAAAATGGTAGAGGACGGTAACTGCAGAAAATATTTAAACTTATTTCATTATATAAAAACATATATGTTGAAATAAAAGAGAATATATGCAGTTGAATATCAATACATATATATGCCAAGCATTTTTCTAAGGGATTTAAAAAAATAAATAAATTAAACCACTGCCATTGAGTAAATTCCAAATGAGAGCAACCCTATGTAGGGTTTCTGAAACTATAAATCTTTATGGGAGCAGACAATCTCATCTTTCTCCTGCAGAGATGCTGATGAGTTTGAACTGCCAACATTTTGATTAGCAGTTCCATGCCTAACTAACAGTGGATTATCATGGAAGAATTAATTAAATCTATTAAATAATCAATCTCATCCCCATTTTATAAATGAGATAAGGAAATTGAAGCACAGAGAATTTTAGTTCTTTTTCTTGAGAGGACAAATAACAAGTCACGGTACTGGGACATGGCATTGTGCTGCAGATATCAGAATTCTTGTTGTTGTTAAGTGCTGTCAAGTCTGTTCCAACTCATAGCAACACTGTATATGGTTTCCGAGGAGCAGTTGGTGAGTTTGAACTGCCAACATTCAAACAGGCCTTATGGGCCAGTGCTTTATTCCACAGAGATGATTGCCTCAATGACACATATAATGCAAAGCTCAAATTTATTTTGCAATTTTCTCATGATATATTTTCTATTCTATAATTTCGTATGTCTAAATACTTGGCTGAAAGCAGAGAATATCAGAAAGATGTTTACCTGTGCTTTATTGACTATGTAAACACTTTTGATTGTGTGGATCATGACAAGCTATGGACAGCATTGCAAAATATGAGTATTACAGAACACTTAATTGTGCTCCTGAGGAATCTGTACACGGACAAAGAGGCAGCTGTTCAAACAGAACATGGGAACACTGAATGGTTTAAAATTAAGAAAGGTGTGTGACAGCTTTGTATTATTACATAACACTTATTCAACCTGTTTGCTGAGCAAATAATCCGAGAAGCTGGGTTATATGAAGAAAAACGTGGCATCAGGATTGGAAGAAGACTTATTAACAACCTGTGATAGGCAGATGATACAATCTTGCTTGATGAAAGTGAAGAGGACTTAAAACATTTACTGATGAAGATCAAAGAG